>NW_026534669.1:0-6839 GCF_026225885.1 Hylaeus anthracinus
ATTTCCTTGGCCACTTTATCCTTTACGTCCTTAGCTCCTGCAGCTACACCATGAGCAGCATCTTGCACTTTTTCTCCTGCCTTCTTTGCACTTTCAGACACGGAATCTGTGACAGCTTTGCCAGCATCAGTTGCCTTTTGAACTCCATCTTTTACTGCCTCGCTGACTTTTTCCTTGCCATCTTTGACAGAGGATACTACTTTGTCTTCGACATCCTTCGCAGCTGAAGCAACTTTATCTTTAGAATCTTTCGCACCAGATACTACTTTATCCTTTGCTGCGTCTAGTTCCTTTTCGGCTTCTGCTGCTGCCGCACGAGCACGAGCTTCTTCATCAGCCGCTTCCTTCTTTGTTTCGTCAAGGAACTCTGTGACATCTTCGGAAACTTCATCGACAGCGTGCTTTACACCCTTGAACAGCCCAGATAGAAAACCACTGCCCTTCTCTTTAGCTTTCTTAGCTTCTTTAGCTGCTTTATCCTTTGCTGCATGCGCACTGTCTGCAGCAGAATCAATTCCAGACGAAACCTTGTGCTTTATTGCGTCAGTATCTTCCTTAATCTCTTTCGCCACCTTATCCTTGGCATCTTTTACTCCGTCTGCTACACCATGAGTAGTTTCTTGCACTTTTGACTTAGCTTTGTTTACACCATCTGAGACTGCACTTGTTATAGCTTTGCTAGAATCTGCAACCTTTTCCACTCCATGAGCTACCGTCTCGCTGACTTTTTCTTTGGTGTCTTTTACTGAAGATTCAATTTTGTCCTTAGCGTCTTTCAAACCTGTAACAGCTTTATCCTTCGCTTTTTCAGCTCCATCAGCTACATCGTGGGCAGCTGCTTGAGCCTTCGATTCCACTGCCTTTGCACCCTCTGCTATCTTTTCACCTGTAACTTTTCCAGCGTCGGAAACCTTCTGTACTCCTTCCGATACTTTGTCGCTAACTTTATCCTTGGCGTCCTTTGCCACGGCTGCAACTTTGTCCTTGGAATCCTTCACACCAGATATTACTTTCTCCTTTGCAGTTTTCATTTCTTTCATTGTATCCCCTGCTGCTTCACGGACACGAGCCTCTTCCTCTGCGGCCTCCTTCTTCGTTTCATCAAGGAACTCTTTCATATCCTCCGAAACGTCATCAGCTGCGTGCTTTACACCTTTGAATAATCCAGACAAAAAGCCACTGCCTTTCTCTTTAGCTTTCTTAGCCTCTTTGGCAGCTTTCTCCTTAGCTGCATGCGCACTGTCAGCGGCAGTATCGATACCAGATGAAACTTTGTGCTTGACTGTCTCCGCATCCTCTTTAATTTCTTGAGACACCTTATCCTTCGCGTCTTTTGCTCCTGTTGCCACATCGTGAGCAACTTCCTCAACTTTTGAACCTGCTTTCATAATACTGTCTGACATTGCATCACTGACAGCCCTTCCAGTGTCACTCACCTTTTCAACACCATGAGATGCTGTCTCGCTGATTTTATCTTTTGTGTCTTTTACTGATGTTTCCAATTTGTTCTTAGCATCTTTTAAACCTGCTACTGCTTTGTCTTTTGCCTTGACGGCTCCATCAGTCACATCTTCCACACCCGCTTGAACTTTGGATTCCACTGCCTTCGCACCATCAACCAATTTCTCGCCTGTAACTTTTCCGGCATCGGATATCTTTTGCACACCTTCGGATACTTTTTCGCTTACTTTTTCTTTGGCATCCTTGGCAGCAGTTACAACCTTATCCTTAGACTCTTTTACTCCAGAGACTGCTTTGTCCTTCGCTGCCTCTACATCCTTAGCGGTATCAGCTGCTGCTTCAAGGGCACGAGCCTTTTCTTCTGACGCTTCCCTTTTCGTTTCATCGAGGAAATCCTTTACATCCCCGGTCACTTCTTCGGCAGTATGTTTTGCACCTTTGAATAAACCAGAAAGAAAACCGCTACCCTTTTCTTTAACTTTCTTAGCTTCCTTCGCAGCTTTATCTTTAGTTGCACGAGCAGTGTCTGCAGCAGCATCAATACCAGATGAAACCTTGTGTTTCACTGCGTCAGCATCTTCTTTGATTTCTTTAGCCACTTTATCCTTTGCATCCTTTGCTCCCACTGCTACACCATGAGCTGCTTCCTGTACTTTCGAACCAACTTTCTTTGCCCCATCCGTTACTGTTTCTGTGACTGCTTTCCCAGTGTCAGTTACTTTTTCGACCCCATCAGATACTGTCTCGCTGATTTTGTCTTTAGTGTCTTTTGCAGAAGTTCCCAATTTGTCTTTAGCATCCTTTAATCCTGTTACAGCTTTGTCCTTCGCTTTCTCAGCTCCATCAGCGATACCTTGAACAGCTGCTTCAGTCTTGGACTCAACAGCCTTTGCACCATCAGCTAATTTTTCTCCTGCTGTTTTACCTGCATCGGAAACCATTTGCACACCGTCCGATATTTTCTCGCTCACTTTGCCCTTGACATCCTTCGCAGCTGCTGCAACTTTATCTTTAGAATCTTTCACGCCAGACACTACTTTGTCTTTTGCTGTCTCTAATTCTTTTTCGGCATCTGCTGCTGCTTTGTTTGCTCTGGCTTCTTCCTCTGCGGCCTCTTTTTTCGTCTCATCGAGGAACTCTTTCATGTCATCTGTCACTTCATCAGCTGCATGCTTAGCACCCTTGAATAATCCAGACAGGAATCCACCGGTCTTTTCTTTAGCTTTTTTAGCTTCCTTGGCTGCTTTATCCTTCGCTGCGATTGCAGTCTCGGCAGTAGCATCAATTCCTGATGAAACCTTGTGTTTAATTGCTTCACCGTCTTCTTTGAGTTCTTTGGACACTTTATCCTTTGCATCCCTTGCCCCTACAGCAACTCCTTGGGCAGCATCTTGTACTTTTTCACCTGTTTTCTTCGCTCCATCCGACACTGCGTCTCTGACAGCTTTTCCGGTGTCAGTTACCTTCTCCACTCCACGAGATATTGTTTCGCCGACTTTGTCTTTGGCGTCCTTCAGACCTGAAACAGTTTTGTCTTTCGTCCTTTTAGCTCCGTCAACTACCTCTTGAGTAGTTGCATGAGCCTTGGCTTCGAGCGTCATTGCACCTTCTGCTATTTTTTCACCAGTAGCTATTCCTGCGTCTGTGACCTTCTGTACTCCATCCGATACTTTCTCGCTTACTTTATCCTTAGCATCCTTGGTAGCGGCTGCAACCTTATCCTTAGAATCTTTCACACCAGATATTAATTTGTCTTTCGTTGTCTCTATGTCTTTTACGGTTTCTGCTGCGCCCTCGCGCGCACGTGCCTCTTCTTCTGCCGCCTCTTTCTTCGTTTCATCAAGGAACTCCTTTACGTCACCAGTCACGTCGCCAGCAGCGTGCTTTGCTCCCTTAAATAGACCAGATAGGAAGCCACTTCCTTTCTCCTTGGCCTTTTTAGCTTCCTTGGCAGCCTTATCTTTCGCAGCATGTGCAGTATCGGCAGCAGCATCAATTCCTGATGAAACCTTGTGTTTCACTGCATCAGCATCTTCTTTGATTTCTTTGGTCACTTTATCCTTTGCATCCTTAGCTCCTACAGCCGCGCTGTGAGCTACTTCTTGCACTTTAGAACCAGCTTCCTTTGCACCATCCGTTACTGTTTCTGTGACAGCCTTCCCAGCGTCAGTTAGTTTCTCCACACCATGAGAAACTGTCTCGCTGACCTTCTCTGTGCCATCTTTAACGGAGGACGCTACTTTATCTTTTGCTGCCTGTATTTCTTTCTCGGCTTCTACTGCTGCCTTCTTTGCTCTGGCTTCTTCGTCAGCTGCCTCTTTCTTCGTCTCATCAAGGAACTCGTGTACGTCCTCGGACACTTCATCAGCTGCATGTTTGACACCCTTGAACAGTCCAGAAAGGAAACCGCTACCCTTTTCTTTAACCTTCTTAGCTTCCTTGGCAGCTTTATCTTTCGCTGCATGCGTGCTATCTGCAGCAGCATCGATTCCTGACGAAATTGTATGTTTTACTGATTCAGCGTCCTCTTTGATTTCTTGGGACACTTTCTCCTTTGCATCCTTTGCTCCTACAGCCACACCGTGCGCAACCTCTTCAACTTTTGAACCCGCTTTCTTTGCACCGTCAGACACGGCACTTGTGACAGCCTTCCCAGCATCAGAGGTCTTTTGCATACCTTCTGATACTGTTTCGCTAACTTTCTTCTTGGCGTCTTTTAGAGAAGATTCAACGGTGTCTTTAGCATCTTTTAAACCAGTTACAGTTTTGTCCTTTACTCTCTCAGCTCCATCAGCCACATCATGAACAGCTGTTTGAGTCTTGGACTCAACAGCCTTTGCACCATCAGCTAATTTTTCTCCTGCTGTTTTACCTGCATCGGAAACCATTTGCACACCGTCCGATATTTTCTCGCTCACTTTGCCCTTGACATCCTTCGCAGCTGCTGCAACTTTATCTTTAGAATCTTTCACGCCAGACACTACTTTGTCTTTTGCTGTCTCTAATTCTTTTTCAGCTTCTGCTGCAGCTTTCTTTGCTCTCGCTTCTTCCTCCTCCGCCTCTTTCTTCGTTTCATCAAGGAATTCATTGACATCCTCGGAAACTTCGTCAGCTGCATGTTTTACTCCCTTGAACAAACCAGACAGGAAACCACTGCCCTTCTCCTTAGCTTTTTTAGCTTCTTTGGCTGCTTTCTCTTTAGCTGCATGAGCAGTGTCTGCAGCAGCATCGATCCCTGATGAAACCTTTGCTTTTACTGCTTCGGTATCTTCCTTAATTTCCTTGGAGACTTTATCCTTTGCGTCCTTAGCTCCTGCAGCTATACCATGAGCAGCATCTTGCACTTTCGAACCAGCTGTTTTTGCGCCATCCGTCACTGTTTCTGTGACAGCCTTCCCAGTGTCAGTTACTTTCTCAACACCATGAGATACTGTCACGCTGATTTTGTCTTTGGTGTCTCTTGCAGAAGTTTCCAATTTCTCCTTAGCGTCCTTCAAACCTGTTACAGTTTTGTCCTTCGCCTTCTCAGCTCCGTCAACGATACCATGCACAGCTGCTTCAGCCTTGGATTCAACGGTCTTTGCACCATCAGCTAACTTTTCACCGGCAGTTTTACCAGCGTCAGAAACCATCTGTACACTGTCCGAAATTTTTTCGCTAACTTTGTCTTTGGCGTCCTTTGCAGCTCCCGTAACTTTGTCCTTAGAATCTTTCACGCCAGATACTACTTTATCCTTCGCTGCTTCCATGTCTCTCATGGTTTCCGCTGCGGCTTCGCGTGAACGAGCTTCTTCCTCTGCAGCTTCTCTCTTTGTTTTATCGAGAAACTCTTTTACGTCGTCTGTTACCTCATCAGCCGAATGTTTGGCACCCTTGAATAGACCAGACAGGAAGCCACTTCCTTTTTCTTTAGCCTTTTTGGCTTCCTTAGCTGCTTTATCTTTCGCAGCATGCGCACTGTCAGCAGCTGCATCAATTCCTGAAGAAACCTTTTGCTTAACTGCATCAGCATCTTCTTTGAGTTCTTTGGACACTTTATCCTTGGCATCCTTTGCTCCCACTGCTACACCATGAACTGCTTCCTGTACTTTCGAACCAGCTGTTTTTGCACCATCCGTCACTGTTTCTGTGACAGCCTTCCCAGTGTCAGTTATTTTTTCAACACCGTAAGATACTGTCTCGCTGATTTTGTCTTTGGTGTCTTTTGCAGAAGTTTCCAATTTCTCCTTAGCGTCCTTTAAACCTGTTACAGTTTTGTCCTTCGCCTTCTCAGCTCCGTCAACGATACCATGAACAGCTGCTTCAGCCTTGGATTCAATAGTCTTTGCACCATCAGCCAATGTTTCGCCGGCTGCTTTACCAGTATCGGATATTTTCTGCATCCCGTCTGATATTTTCTCGCTTACTTTGTCCTTAGCATCCTTGGCAGTCGCAGCTACCTTATCCTTTGAATCCTTCGCGCCCGATATTACTTTTTCTTTCGTTGTCTCTATATCCTTCGCGGTTTCTGCTGCTGCTGCACGTGCACGTGCCTCTTCCTCCGCAGCCTCTTTCTTCGTTTCGTCAAGAAATTCATTAACATCCTCGGAAACTTCGTCAGCTGCATGTTTGACTCCTTTGAATAATCCAGACAGGAATCCACTTCCTTTCTCTTTAGCTTTTTTAGCTTCTTTACCTGCCTTGTCTCTCGCAGTATGCGCACTGTCAGCAGCTGCATCAATTCCTGAAGAAACCTTTTGTTTAAGTGCATCAGCATCTTCTTTGATTTCTTTAGACACTTTATCCTTCGCATCCTTTGCTCCCACTGCTATACCATGAGCTGCTTCCTGTACTTTTGAGCCAGCTTTCTTCGCACCATCTGTCACGGTATCCGTTACAGCCTTTCCGGTATCAGTTACCCTTTCAACACCATGAGATACCGTGTCGCTGATTTTTTCTTTACTGTCCTTGACCGAGGATGCTACTTTGTCTTTGGCATCTTTAGCAGCCGTTGCAACTTTGTCTTTAGAATCCTTCACACCAGATACTATTTTGTCCTTGGCTGCCTCTACTTCCTCTTCAGCGTCTGCTGCTGCCTTCTTAGCTCTGGCTTCTTCTTCAGCTGCCTCTTTCTTCGTTTCATCGAGGAATTCATTGACATCCTCGGAAACTTCGTCAGCTGCATGTTTGACACCCTTGAATAATCCAGATAAGAAGCCACTGCCCTTTTCTTTAGCTTTTTTAGCTTCCTTCGCAGCTTTATCCTTCGCAGTCACCGCACTATCCGCAGCTGTATCAATTCCTGATGAAACCTTTGTTTTTACAGCTTCCGTGTCTTCTTTTATTTCCTTGGCCACTTTATCCTTTACGTCCTTAGCTCCTGCAGCTACACCATGAGC
>NW_026534670.1:0-5675 GCF_026225885.1 Hylaeus anthracinus
GTATTCAATAATTCATGATTCTGGGTTAAGTGGAATTATTTACTAGTTATTTTGTTAGGTCTGGGCTTTGTTAGCACACTTTTCATTCCCAGAAACTAATTCTGTGGCTCCGTATTCAATAATTCATGTTTCTGAGATAAATAGAATTATTTACTAGGTATTTTTTAAGGTCTGCGTAGTACACTTTTCAATCACAGAAATTAATTCTCTGGCTCCGTATTCAATAATTCATGATTCTGGGTTAAATGGAATTATTTACTAGTTATTTTGTTAGGTTAGGGTACCTAAATAGTATTAATACTGAGTCTCAACCTGATGGTCATCGCAATAAATGTACATATGTACATATATAAGTCTTAACCTGATGGTCATTGCAATGAATACACATATATGTGTGTATATGCATAAGTTTTAACATGATGGTCATTCCAATGAAGGTACATATACAAGTCTCAACCTGATAGTCATCTTATCTGTAGCAACTCTACTATTCATTTTGTTAGCATTCAAAATGATTTTGAAAACGTAATCCAATTAAAAAAACGACGTATTCATTTTATCATTCCATGTATCTTCACATTTCACCAAAGAGAAATTTTGAGTATTCGATTTTGAATTTTTAAAATGAATTTGAAAACGCAATTTAATTGAAAAAGTCGCCATATTTATTTTACATTCCCTGTAACTTTAAATTCCACCAAAGAAAAGTTGGTAGTATTGACTTTCTAATTTTTTCTTTCGTACAATTATTTCTGAAAACATTCAGCAGGATGCATACATTGCATTAAATTAATTAATCGTTCCCTCGAGGTTTCCAAATTAATGGACAATCGTCCTCGCTCGCTGGTTCGTCCTAAACAAGATGGCGTAGTGCCCAAAGGGTCAAAGAAGAGTCCCCTTATAAACGTTTCAGACGTTTCACGTTTTGTTTGCCGAAGAATCGTGCGAGGCTAATGTTTTTAATTCACACGATTGTTCGGCGACGAACACCGGGGGAGTGTCTCTCTGTCGGACGAGTTAGAAAGTCGCTTTGAAAGATGTGGAAAGATAGCTGTAAAAAAAAGTTTGTAAATTACGCTTTCATGCGAGGCTTGCAGTTCACTCTGGCGGCCATACGCGCAACACGATTATAATTTCGTTGCGTAAACGTTCTCTGTAAATACTTCTCTTAAATTTTATACAAATATTTCATTTGAAAACAGAAAATTAATTGTAACAATGTTTCATTGTTTAGAAAAAAAAAACCAACTGGAAAATTGTATGTAATAATAATTTTCCATCTACGTTTAACACAAAAATTAATGATAATAATAATAGTTTCTAATTTTTTTTTGTTTATTGTACGTAATTATATTTGTTACAGATTTTCATTTGTTTGAACACTCTACCGCGTGTATCAAATTAAATTAATATTCCCAAGCGGCAGCACAGAATTCCCGTTTTAATTTTCAGCGCGCTTACGTTCGTAATCGCGGTCGAATCTAATCGAGATCGAAGATCGATCTCGCTCAGCAGCGATCGCGGGACACACGCAACAACTTGTAGCACGCAGGAACGTGCAGAGAAACGCGCTGTATATCCAATGTGGATTGCTTATGATGCCATTCGTGCAACACGTGAAATTTTTCGCGAAACCGTATCGGCTCGGTGAAAGCAAAATGGCGTCCGTAACTCTAAAATTCGATCGTAGATTGTTAACCTTGCTTCGAGTTTCGTGGAATGGGTCAAGAAATTAGGGTTAAATTTTCAAAAATAGTTCTTTGAGGCTGGATCGTTGCAAACTATTCTCAAGATTAATTAACTAATTTAGGTGTAGAAATTAATTTTGTACCTTGTATATTCAATCTTGGCACATTGTATGTAATTTTGGTACGTAGTACCAACCTTCCAAGTTTCAACCTGGTGGACATGCTCTGTCATAATTTTATTTATTCTCATTCTTCTATATACAGGATGTTCCAAAAATGTTGTAACAGGTTGAAAGGGGTGGTTCAGGAGGTGATTTGAAACAACTTCTTCCTTAGCGAAAAAGTTGTCCGAGGTTTCGTTAAGGAGATATTAACAAAAAACCCCGACCAATCAGAGCGCGCGGATACCGTTGGAGCGCTCGTGGTAGCGTATGAGCGCGGCTGCCTAGCGCGTAGTCTACGCTACCGCGGCCGCTCCATTGGTATACTCGCGCTCTGATTGGTCGGGGAGCGCGGCCGCCTCGCGCTGTGATTGGTCAGTGTCTTCCGTTAATATCTCCTCAACGAAGCCCTAGAAAACATTTTCGCTAAGGAAAAAGTTGTTTCAAATCAGCCCCTGAACCACCCCTTTCAATGTGTTACAACATTTTTAGGGACACCCTGTATAATTATTACAACTACTCATACTCGTTATTTGTTAAAAAAGCAATAATCGAAATTTTCTTCCTACCGAATTTAGTATATACGTAGACAAATTGTGATGGCCATCAGGTTGAGACTTGGGTCATCAGAACTTCGAAAATTAAACATGCGAGACTTGACTTGAAAATTTAACTTGCATAAACATGCAAGAAACTATAGAATGAGCACAGTATGCAATAATATAAAAACTATTGAAAGTAAAGTTTGTATTATAATACGTGCAGAATAAAATAAATTCTTATTTAGGTTCAGTTTTTGTAGGTACGTTTATTTTATTTTGCATAAAGATTCGCAGTCTACTACGAATAAATACAGTTCTCTTTAAGCCAGAGTTACAAACAAATAATCGAATATAAAATCAGAGAATGGAAATCGTCTTTACACCCGATACACGCCCGAGAACATTCCCCTTACAGGAATAAATTGTACAGTAGGAACTCGCGACAGATAAAGTATCCCGATAGATAAAGTAAATATTCCACGGTACTAATGTTATCGAAATAAAAAGTTACATCGCTTTAAATTACGTATCAACAGGCCCAGAGCTGTACCTGTAATAAACAGTTGGTGAATCGGTATCGATTCGACAATTGGCAAGCCTGAAAAGCGTACAGGAAGGCTCGGGTGAATTTTCGAACGGTGTTGCGGCGGCCAAGAGCCTCGCCACTACCACCATCACACCGACGCGGCCAGAGGGGCTTCTTGGTGTGCGTGTGCGTGCACGTACACGATGCGACAGGGTGGCAGACGTGTCGTGGCGCTCGTAGCAAACACTGGTCGGCCGGTGGGGGGGGATATCAGATCGATACTCGACGAAAAGCGAGGGTAGGGGAGCCACAGCAATACGTATCTACGGTTGGTCCATCACAAGATCCAGACTGCCTGCTCTATACCCTCGCCCCTCCCCGTTTAATCTCAACGAAATTCGCTTGATTAATGCTCTCGCCTCTTTATTCATCGCGTGGTATCTTAACGAAAATATTGCGACGTTCGTTCGTCTTCTGTTTACGTTATCGCGCGGTTTACGCACGAAAATTCGACGCTTCTCGGTCTAATTTCATTTGTTTTTCGAAATTCCGGTGCAAGTTACGATCGCAGTTCCTTTACGATAAATTTGACGATATAGAGAAATAATTTTCAAACGGCAGTTATTGCGAGAATTATTAGAAATATTCAAGTATTAAGTACATCTTAATTTGGAAATTATTGAACCCTTTGCGAATTGAACGAGAAAGGTTGTGTTCGGAGCGTGGCGAGGCGAGGCTCACTGAGCGAGCACGGGGGTCCCAGGTATGAAAATTTGGGGCCCCGGGGATTACCGATGGAATTTCGCCCTTCCTGGAACGGAATTCTTTTGTACCCGCGTGACGAGAATACCGCCCAACGTAATAAACAAGCTCCGAGCTTTCCATTCTATTCCGGTTAGAATGTGTCGAGTGATTATTGGCTCCTCGAATTAGCTCCTCGATTTAACTCGAATCGTGAAAATGAAAGTTCGCGTTTGTCGCGGAGATGTTTTATTTGGAATGCGCATCGTTAGGGAGGCTTTACCGAGAAATAATAGACGCGAGTACCCACGGCCAGGGCCGAGCTTGGACTCGTCAGCGCCCTTGGCCAGAATTCTATCGTTTAAGAATTCTATCATTTACTCTTAGACTTGATACAAATATTTTTGGTAATTCCCTCGGAGGCTGTAGCCATGATTATTGGCGATCTAAACCTAGAGATCCCGACAAACTCTAGTTGCTTTTTTTTTCTCTTTCTTCTTCTTTTGCTACTTCTTCTTCTCCTTAGACTACGCGCATGCGCACTGTTTTCAGCGTCGGTAATTTAATAGGACTATATAAATGGCGCCTTTAGTTTCAAAGAATGATAAAAGTATAAAAGAATTGCGAACGGGCATCGTTTCCTGTAGATACGGTACTGGGCGCTCAGCTCCTTCCGACGCGCATGCGTGCGTTAAGTCTGCCCCGGTCTGTCTTTGTCTACCACAGCGTACGTGCAAGAGCGAGATCTCCGACCGCGCCACAGCTAAAGAGAGAAAGAGAATCGCATTGCACTATCTGTCTTTGTCTAATAGCGCATGCGTGCCAGCGCACGATTCCGCGCGCCTTTTGAATACCTCGGCAGCGTCAACTCTTCAATTAAATTCACTCAATTGAATTCACTTTCAATTATTGTACGTATAATATATAAGTCGTACAGGATTCACGTTGATTATTTATTTACATAAATTCACTTAGGTTTCAATGATTCTTTTTGTGTAATATATAATGTGTAATATATAAATTGTATTCAAAATTTTATGTTGAAAATTGCTCGTGGTTGATCTCCACATGTTCGACGCCCAAAATTCGATTAATAATTTTATTCCATTAACTTTGTTACGTGAAAGCTAAAAAAGAAAAAAAAACGCCGTGTGAACACATTGTTGTCGATGAAGCGTTAATGGAGTTCGCGCGGTCTTGTTTAAACTTTTTTTTAACACTCACGTAACAAATAGAAAATTCGAAGAAAAGAGCATCACTTTCCCAAGCGTTTACTGTCGTAACTGCGGCTTACGAATTTAGCTGACGTTAGACGAAAAAACGTGATGCCCTGGTTTACTTTTTTTTTTTTTTATTTCTTCATCGCTTTCCCAAAGAATTGTTGCAATATTCCGGGATCAAATATCATTTCTGTCATAATTCCGAGGTGGTTCTGGCAATTTGCAATTCCAGAAATTGCTTATTTGTTACATGTAAATGTTTTGAATTAAATTCATCAAAATTAAACTTCTGTTTGAATTTTTAATTGTATATAATATTTCTGATCTTAATAACGAATAGATTCATTGTAGTGACCATCGGGTTGAGACTGAGAATGTTTACTATACAGGGTGTCTCAAAAATGTTGTAACAGGTTGAAAGGGGTGGTTCAGGAGGTGATTTGAAACAACTTTTTACTTAGTGACAATGTTGTCTGAGGTTTCGTTGAGGAGATATTAACGGAAAACACTGACCAATCAGAGCGCGAGGCGGCCGCTCTCCCCGACCAATCAGAGCACGCGGATACCGTTGGAGCGCTCGTGGTAGCGTAGACTACGCGCTAGGCGGCCGCGCTCCACCAGCATACTTGTGCTCTGATTGGTCGGGGAGCGCCGCCACCTCGCGCTCTGATTGGTCGGGGTTTTCTCTTAATATCTCCTTAACGAAACCTCGGACAACATTTTCGCGAAGGAAAAAGTTGTTTCAATTCACCCCCCCGAACCATCCCTTTCAAGGTATTACAACATTTTTGGAACAG
>NW_026534671.1:0-5675 GCF_026225885.1 Hylaeus anthracinus
GTATTCAATAATTCATGATTCTGGGTTAAGTGGAATTATTTACTAGTTATTTTGTTAGGTCTGGGCTTTGTTAGCACACTTTTCATTCCCAGAAACTAATTCTGTGGCTCCGTATTCAATAATTCATGTTTCTGAGATAAATAGAATTATTTACTAGGTATTTTTTAAGGTCTGCGTAGTACACTTTTCAATCACAGAAATTAATTCTCTGGCTCCGTATTCAATAATTCATGATTCTGGGTTAAATGGAATTATTTACTAGTTATTTTGTTAGGTTAGGGTACCTAAATAGTATTAATACTGAGTCTCAACCTGATGGTCATCGCAATAAATGTACATATGTACATATATAAGTCTTAACCTGATGGTCATTGCAATGAATACACATATATGTGTGTATATGCATAAGTTTTAACATGATGGTCATTCCAATGAAGGTACATATACAAGTCTCAACCTGATAGTCATCTTATCTGTAGCAACTCTACTATTCATTTTGTTAGCATTCAAAATGATTTTGAAAACGTAATCCAATTAAAAAAACGACGTATTCATTTTATCATTCCATGTATCTTCACATTTCACCAAAGAGAAATTTTGAGTATTCGATTTTGAATTTTTAAAATGAATTTGAAAACGCAATTTAATTGAAAAAGTCGCCATATTTATTTTACATTCCCTGTAACTTTAAATTCCACCAAAGAAAAGTTGGTAGTATTGACTTTCTAATTTTTTCTTTCGTACAATTATTTCTGAAAACATTCAGCAGGATGCATACATTGCATTAAATTAATTAATCGTTCCCTCGAGGTTTCCAAATTAATGGACAATCGTCCTCGCTCGCTGGTTCGTCCTAAACAAGATGGCGTAGTGCCCAAAGGGTCAAAGAAGAGTCCCCTTATAAACGTTTCAGACGTTTCACGTTTTGTTTGCCGAAGAATCGTGCGAGGCTAATGTTTTTAATTCACACGATTGTTCGGCGACGAACACCGGGGGAGTGTCTCTCTGTCGGACGAGTTAGAAAGTCGCTTTGAAAGATGTGGAAAGATAGCTGTAAAAAAAAGTTTGTAAATTACGCTTTCATGCGAGGCTTGCAGTTCACTCTGGCGGCCATACGCGCAACACGATTATAATTTCGTTGCGTAAACGTTCTCTGTAAATACTTCTCTTAAATTTTATACAAATATTTCATTTGAAAACAGAAAATTAATTGTAACAATGTTTCATTGTTTAGAAAAAAAAAACCAACTGGAAAATTGTATGTAATAATAATTTTCCATCTACGTTTAACACAAAAATTAATGATAATAATAATAGTTTCTAATTTTTTTTTGTTTATTGTACGTAATTATATTTGTTACAGATTTTCATTTGTTTGAACACTCTACCGCGTGTATCAAATTAAATTAATATTCCCAAGCGGCAGCACAGAATTCCCGTTTTAATTTTCAGCGCGCTTACGTTCGTAATCGCGGTCGAATCTAATCGAGATCGAAGATCGATCTCGCTCAGCAGCGATCGCGGGACACACGCAACAACTTGTAGCACGCAGGAACGTGCAGAGAAACGCGCTGTATATCCAATGTGGATTGCTTATGATGCCATTCGTGCAACACGTGAAATTTTTCGCGAAACCGTATCGGCTCGGTGAAAGCAAAATGGCGTCCGTAACTCTAAAATTCGATCGTAGATTGTTAACCTTGCTTCGAGTTTCGTGGAATGGGTCAAGAAATTAGGGTTAAATTTTCAAAAATAGTTCTTTGAGGCTGGATCGTTGCAAACTATTCTCAAGATTAATTAACTAATTTAGGTGTAGAAATTAATTTTGTACCTTGTATATTCAATCTTGGCACATTGTATGTAATTTTGGTACGTAGTACCAACCTTCCAAGTTTCAACCTGGTGGACATGCTCTGTCATAATTTTATTTATTCTCATTCTTCTATATACAGGATGTTCCAAAAATGTTGTAACAGGTTGAAAGGGGTGGTTCAGGAGGTGATTTGAAACAACTTCTTCCTTAGCGAAAAAGTTGTCCGAGGTTTCGTTAAGGAGATATTAACAAAAAACCCCGACCAATCAGAGCGCGCGGATACCGTTGGAGCGCTCGTGGTAGCGTATGAGCGCGGCTGCCTAGCGCGTAGTCTACGCTACCGCGGCCGCTCCATTGGTATACTCGCGCTCTGATTGGTCGGGGAGCGCGGCCGCCTCGCGCTGTGATTGGTCAGTGTCTTCCGTTAATATCTCCTCAACGAAGCCCTAGAAAACATTTTCGCTAAGGAAAAAGTTGTTTCAAATCAGCCCCTGAACCACCCCTTTCAATGTGTTACAACATTTTTAGGGACACCCTGTATAATTATTACAACTACTCATACTCGTTATTTGTTAAAAAAGCAATAATCGAAATTTTCTTCCTACCGAATTTAGTATATACGTAGACAAATTGTGATGGCCATCAGGTTGAGACTTGGGTCATCAGAACTTCGAAAATTAAACATGCGAGACTTGACTTGAAAATTTAACTTGCATAAACATGCAAGAAACTATAGAATGAGCACAGTATGCAATAATATAAAAACTATTGAAAGTAAAGTTTGTATTATAATACGTGCAGAATAAAATAAATTCTTATTTAGGTTCAGTTTTTGTAGGTACGTTTATTTTATTTTGCATAAAGATTCGCAGTCTACTACGAATAAATACAGTTCTCTTTAAGCCAGAGTTACAAACAAATAATCGAATATAAAATCAGAGAATGGAAATCGTCTTTACACCCGATACACGCCCGAGAACATTCCCCTTACAGGAATAAATTGTACAGTAGGAACTCGCGACAGATAAAGTATCCCGATAGATAAAGTAAATATTCCACGGTACTAATGTTATCGAAATAAAAAGTTACATCGCTTTAAATTACGTATCAACAGGCCCAGAGCTGTACCTGTAATAAACAGTTGGTGAATCGGTATCGATTCGACAATTGGCAAGCCTGAAAAGCGTACAGGAAGGCTCGGGTGAATTTTCGAACGGTGTTGCGGCGGCCAAGAGCCTCGCCACTACCACCATCACACCGACGCGGCCAGAGGGGCTTCTTGGTGTGCGTGTGCGTGCACGTACACGATGCGACAGGGTGGCAGACGTGTCGTGGCGCTCGTAGCAAACACTGGTCGGCCGGTGGGGGGGGATATCAGATCGATACTCGACGAAAAGCGAGGGTAGGGGAGCCACAGCAATACGTATCTACGGTTGGTCCATCACAAGATCCAGACTGCCTGCTCTATACCCTCGCCCCTCCCCGTTTAATCTCAACGAAATTCGCTTGATTAATGCTCTCGCCTCTTTATTCATCGCGTGGTATCTTAACGAAAATATTGCGACGTTCGTTCGTCTTCTGTTTACGTTATCGCGCGGTTTACGCACGAAAATTCGACGCTTCTCGGTCTAATTTCATTTGTTTTTCGAAATTCCGGTGCAAGTTACGATCGCAGTTCCTTTACGATAAATTTGACGATATAGAGAAATAATTTTCAAACGGCAGTTATTGCGAGAATTATTAGAAATATTCAAGTATTAAGTACATCTTAATTTGGAAATTATTGAACCCTTTGCGAATTGAACGAGAAAGGTTGTGTTCGGAGCGTGGCGAGGCGAGGCTCACTGAGCGAGCACGGGGGTCCCAGGTATGAAAATTTGGGGCCCCGGGGATTACCGATGGAATTTCGCCCTTCCTGGAACGGAATTCTTTTGTACCCGCGTGACGAGAATACCGCCCAACGTAATAAACAAGCTCCGAGCTTTCCATTCTATTCCGGTTAGAATGTGTCGAGTGATTATTGGCTCCTCGAATTAGCTCCTCGATTTAACTCGAATCGTGAAAATGAAAGTTCGCGTTTGTCGCGGAGATGTTTTATTTGGAATGCGCATCGTTAGGGAGGCTTTACCGAGAAATAATAGACGCGAGTACCCACGGCCAGGGCCGAGCTTGGACTCGTCAGCGCCCTTGGCCAGAATTCTATCGTTTAAGAATTCTATCATTTACTCTTAGACTTGATACAAATATTTTTGGTAATTCCCTCGGAGGCTGTAGCCATGATTATTGGCGATCTAAACCTAGAGATCCCGACAAACTCTAGTTGCTTTTTTTTTCTCTTTCTTCTTCTTTTGCTACTTCTTCTTCTCCTTAGACTACGCGCATGCGCACTGTTTTCAGCGTCGGTAATTTAATAGGACTATATAAATGGCGCCTTTAGTTTCAAAGAATGATAAAAGTATAAAAGAATTGCGAACGGGCATCGTTTCCTGTAGATACGGTACTGGGCGCTCAGCTCCTTCCGACGCGCATGCGTGCGTTAAGTCTGCCCCGGTCTGTCTTTGTCTACCACAGCGTACGTGCAAGAGCGAGATCTCCGACCGCGCCACAGCTAAAGAGAGAAAGAGAATCGCATTGCACTATCTGTCTTTGTCTAATAGCGCATGCGTGCCAGCGCACGATTCCGCGCGCCTTTTGAATACCTCGGCAGCGTCAACTCTTCAATTAAATTCACTCAATTGAATTCACTTTCAATTATTGTACGTATAATATATAAGTCGTACAGGATTCACGTTGATTATTTATTTACATAAATTCACTTAGGTTTCAATGATTCTTTTTGTGTAATATATAATGTGTAATATATAAATTGTATTCAAAATTTTATGTTGAAAATTGCTCGTGGTTGATCTCCACATGTTCGACGCCCAAAATTCGATTAATAATTTTATTCCATTAACTTTGTTACGTGAAAGCTAAAAAAGAAAAAAAAACGCCGTGTGAACACATTGTTGTCGATGAAGCGTTAATGGAGTTCGCGCGGTCTTGTTTAAACTTTTTTTTAACACTCACGTAACAAATAGAAAATTCGAAGAAAAGAGCATCACTTTCCCAAGCGTTTACTGTCGTAACTGCGGCTTACGAATTTAGCTGACGTTAGACGAAAAAACGTGATGCCCTGGTTTACTTTTTTTTTTTTTATTTCTTCATCGCTTTCCCAAAGAATTGTTGCAATATTCCGGGATCAAATATCATTTCTGTCATAATTCCGAGGTGGTTCTGGCAATTTGCAATTCCAGAAATTGCTTATTTGTTACATGTAAATGTTTTGAATTAAATTCATCAAAATTAAACTTCTGTTTGAATTTTTAATTGTATATAATATTTCTGATCTTAATAACGAATAGATTCATTGTAGTGACCATCGGGTTGAGACTGAGAATGTTTACTATACAGGGTGTCTCAAAAATGTTGTAACAGGTTGAAAGGGGTGGTTCAGGAGGTGATTTGAAACAACTTTTTACTTAGTGACAATGTTGTCTGAGGTTTCGTTGAGGAGATATTAACGGAAAACACTGACCAATCAGAGCGCGAGGCGGCCGCTCTCCCCGACCAATCAGAGCACGCGGATACCGTTGGAGCGCTCGTGGTAGCGTAGACTACGCGCTAGGCGGCCGCGCTCCACCAGCATACTTGTGCTCTGATTGGTCGGGGAGCGCCGCCACCTCGCGCTCTGATTGGTCGGGGTTTTCTCTTAATATCTCCTTAACGAAACCTCGGACAACATTTTCGCGAAGGAAAAAGTTGTTTCAATTCACCCCCCCCGAACCATCCCTTTCAAGGTATTACAACATTTTTGGAACAG
>NW_026534672.1:0-1484 GCF_026225885.1 Hylaeus anthracinus
TTCCCGATGCACGCGCGTCGAAAAAACCTTAGCAATCGCGTAAAACTACGCGCGGTTTCGATTCGTTACACTCGGGATTTTTCATCGGGGGCGACCGGGGAGCCAGTTTCACGCTCGCGCTAGGTACGTCCCTGGCGCCGTAGGCAGCAAAGATGGCTGCCGCGCATGCGCGGACAGGGGAGTCTGGCATCGCAGCGGCCATGTGCACGAGTGCGTCGTTCAAAGTGTCCTCGGCCGTCCGCCAATAGGACGCGTCCGTTCCGCGCCACGTGACCCGCGTCCGCCAATCGTCGCACGAGGATTTGAAATCGTGCGTGGTCTTTGTTCGCGGAGACGGCCGTGTCAACGTTACTTCAGTTCCGTAAAGGGGGCCTTGTGTCGGTGTCCGTTTATGCATGCTCGCTGCCAAAAATCCGCGTTTTACTCCCTCGTTAATATATGTGTGAAAGTGGTGACTCGACGCCAGGACGACGTGCTTCAGGGATCGTCGAACACACGGTAAGTCCTGTTAACGATTCTATCGCCGGACGTCCGAGAATCCACGAGAACGTGAAAGAGAATTTCGTGGGAAATATTTTTCGGTGCGTTTGCCGGTTGAACGCTGAGTGTCACGGCACCGGGCGACGCCAGGGACGCTGTTTTGGGGAACTGTATTTTTTTTCTTGCGCGTTATGTAGGTATATACATATATATATACATATATATATATATATATATATAGATAGATAGGAGAGGGGGTGAGGTGAATTTATATTCGAGCGTTTATTTACAAGAGGGAATCTGTCAGAGACCGATTCGCAACCATTTCTTTTCCCATAAATATATCGGTACAGTATATGTATATACACCACGGGTTCCATTTTTTCTCCCCTGTCGCGATCGTTCATAGGCCTCGAATATTTTCAAGTCGCGTTGTTTGTTGACTCTGCGCCGAGAATAAACAACGCGGCACGGCGGAATCCCGGCGCGTTCCATAGAAATGAATGAGTGATTCATCCGCGTAGGGAATATGTAGGTTGCACGGAACTTTCGGCGGGAAGAGTTGTGCGTTAGCCCCTCGAGGAAAGCTTCGGCGTGTAATGTGCGTTTCCGGTGACGAGAGCTATTGTTTTGACCGCGCGAAAAGGGCCACCGCATTCGCGCGCGATCGCCATTCGATACCGTCGCTTCTTTGGAAACGATAGAAAATGGCTTTCGCCTGGAATCGCTGATTTCGACGCGATTCGCGGTGAGATCGATGTGTCAGGGTTTCGTGGGTACGTCGAGTTGCGTTTTAGAGAGGATTTACTGGGTTGTTTATGTTTCGGGGGAATCGGGATACGGAACTAAGCCTGTGGCTTGCTGGACGTTTATTAACCAAGTTTCGGAAGATGTATATGAGCTTTCGTTAAGCAGGGATAATCGTTAGAGAGATTTTATTTTCGGGAAAAATTGTGGGTTGTATTTATTCAAAATGGCGGGGAAATATTTTTGACGCGAGTTGG
>NW_026534673.1:0-1486 GCF_026225885.1 Hylaeus anthracinus
TTCCCGATGCACGCGCGTCGAAAAAACCTTAGCAATCGCGTAAAACTCCGCGCGGTTTCGATTCGTTACACTCGGGATTTTTCATCGGGGGCGACCGGGGAGCCAGTTTCACGCTCGCGCTAGGTACGTCCCTGGCGCCGTAGGCAGCAAAGATGGCTGCCGCGCATGCGCGGACAGGGGAGTCTGGCATCGCAGCGGCCATGTGCACGAGTGCGTCGTTCAAAGTGTCCTCGGCCGTCCGCCAATAGGACGCGTCCGTTCCGCGCCACGTGACCCGCGTCCGCCAATCGTCGCACGAGGATTTGAAATCGTGCGTGGTCTTTGTTCGCGGAGACGGCCGTGTCAACGTTACTTCAGTTCCGTAAAGGGGGCCTTGTGTCGGTGTCCGTTTATGCATGCTCGCTGCCAAAAATCCGCGTTTTACTCCCTCGTTAATATATGTGTGAAAGTGGTGACTCGACGCCAGGACGACGTGCTTCAGGGATCGTCGAACACACGGTAAGTCCTGTTAACGATTCTATCGCCGGACGTCCGAGAATCCACGAGAACGTGAAAGAGAATTTCGTGGGAAATATTTTTCGGTGCGTTTGCCGGTTGAACGCTGAGTGTCACGGCACCGGGCGACGCCAGGGACGCTGTTTTGGGGAACTGTATTTTTTTTCTTGCGCGTTATGTAGGTATATACATATATATATACATATATATATATATATATATATATAGATAGATAGGAGAGGGGGTGAGGTGAATTTATATTCGAGCGTTTATTTACAAGAGGGAATCTGTCAGAGACCGATTCGCAACCATTTCTTTTCCCATAAATATATCGGTACAGTATATGTATATACACCACGGGTTCCATTTTTTCTCCCCTGTCGCGATCGTTCATAGGCCTCGAATATTTTCAAGTCGCGTTGTTTGTTGACTCTGCGCCGAGAATAAACAACGCGGCACGGCGGAATCCCGGCGCGTTCCATAGAAATGAATGAGTGATTCATCCGCGTAGGGAATATGTAGGTTGCACGGAACTTTCGGCGGGAAGAGTTGTGCGTTAGCCCCTCGAGGAAAGCTTCGGCGTGTAATGTGCGTTTCCGGTGACGAGAGCTATTGTTTTGACCGCGCGAAAAGGGCCACCGCATTCGCGCGCGATCGCCATTCGATACCGTCGCTTCTTTGGAAACGATAGAAAATGGCTTTCGCCTGGAATCGCTGATTTCGACGCGATTCGCGGTGAGATCGATGTGTCAGGGTTTCGTGGGTACGTCGAGTTGCGTTTTAGAGAGGATTTACTGGGTTGTTTATGTTTCGGGGGAATCGGGATACGGAACTAAGCCTGTGGCTTGCTGGACGTTTATTAACCAAGTTTCGGAAGATGTATATGAGCTTTCGTTAAGCAGGGATAATCGTTAGAGAGATTTTATTTTCGGGAAAAATTGTGGGTTGTATTTATTCAAAATGGCGGGGAAATATTTTTGACGCGAGTTGG
>NW_026534674.1:0-1915 GCF_026225885.1 Hylaeus anthracinus
CAATTTTTTTTCTATTAAATAGTTGTTTATACGAGCTTTTGTTGATTGAATTTTAAACGTGAGTTGTAATTCAGATCGCAATTATTAATAAACAATTAACAGTTCGGAGAGCTGTTTATTTTACGTTTGTTATTCCGAATTTGTTATTTAACAATTTTGCAGAATAAACACCTATTAAGCATTTATTAATTCAAGATCCAATGTAATTCAGATTATTATTTTTTATTAAACAATTAACATTTCGTACAGCTTTTAATTTTACATTAATATTATTCGAAGCTTTCATTTATTTAAATAATTCATAAATATAATTCGGATTGTAATTTTCATTGAACAATTAACATTTCGTACAGCTTTTAATTTTACATTAATTATTCGAAGCTTTCATTTATTTAAATAATTCATAAATATAATTCAGATTGTAATTTTCATTGAACAATTAACGATCCAGTCGGTTTACGTTGCATTCATTATTCAAAATTTTATGTCTAGACTGAAATTTTATTAATATTTGATGCTCTCGTGATTTTTAATTTATTAGTAATTGAATCAGTAGTACTATTAATATTATTAACTATTAGTACTATTAGTAATGAAAAGGACTAATTATAAATAAACATAATAAATATTAAATAAGTATAGTAACTAATAGTACTATCGGTACTATTAATATTATTAGAAATAGTTTGATATATTCCCGAGATATTATTTCAAATCAACCATAAAACAATCCATCAACAATACCGTTAGCCTCGGTAATATTTGACTGTGGAATTTTGCCTGAAATCGGTTAGGGTCGCAGGTAATCGATAGTGGTAGGAGGAAGGCGATAATTAAAGGAGAGCCCGTTTTCAACGGGGATTAGGGATCTACGCGAACCTTAGTACTATCGATTCCCAACGAACGCCGTAATCGATTTTCCCCATTGTAACGCTTGGCCACCGTAACGGTCCCTCTTCTCGATATATATTATTGCCTTTCAGTCGGGGTGCCCCGAAAAACCGTTTTCGGAAAATTTTGCGAATAACCAACGCTGCAAGGCCCCTCGACCACTTTCAAGCCTCACCGCCATCAAAGCTATTGACCGTGGGAACTTTCTGGGAACTCTACCCCTCGCCATATGCCCACTGCGGGAAACATTCTACAGGCTCAATCCAAATCAGACTCCAATCTTCAGCAAACTTAGCTGTACAATTTTCACTCACACAAATTCATTCTCTGACTCTGTATTCAATTCTTTATGATTCTGGGTTAAATAGAATTATTTACTAGGTATTTTGTTAGACAGTACATTTTTCACTCTCAGAAATTAATTCTGTGACACTGTATTCAATTATTTATGATCCTGGGTTAAATAGCATTATTTACTAGGTATTTTGTTAGGTCTGCGTAGTACACTTTTAAATCACAGAAATTAATTCTGTGGCTCCGTATTCAATAATTCATGATTCTGGGTTAAGTGGAATTATTTACTAGTTATTTTGTTAGGTCTGGACTTTATTAGTACACTTTTCAATACCAGAAATTAATTCTGTGACACTGTATTCAATTATTTATGATCCTGGGTTAAATAGCATTATTTACTAAGTATTTTGTTAGGTCTGCGTAGTACACTTTTCACTCTCAGAAATTAATTCTGTGGCTCCGTATTCAATAATTCATGATTCTGGGTTAAGTGGAATTATTTACTAGTTATTTTGTTAGGTCTGGGCTTTGTTAGAACACTTTTCACTCTCAAAAATTAATTCTGTGGCTCTGTATTCAATAATTCATGATTCTGAGATAAATAGAATTACTTACTAAGTATTTTGTTAGGTCTGGACTTTATTAGTACACTTTTCAATCCCAGAAATTAATTCTCTGGCTCTGTATTCAATAATTCATGATTCTGGGTTAAGTGGAATTATTTACTAGT
>NW_026534675.1:0-1076 GCF_026225885.1 Hylaeus anthracinus
ACACACACACACACACACACACACACACACACACACACACACACACAAACAAACACTGGGCAGTAGAATAGAAAAAGAAGAAATTTGCGCTAAATTCACCAGCCTTGCACATGAAACAATCTCACTGACACACATGACTCTACCGTTTATTTTGCATGCGCGCCTTTCTTTGTATTCTCGGTTCTTTATCGTTTCTTCTTGCCTTTTGTTCGATAATCGAGCCGAATGTCCGCCATTCCTCGCTCATGTGTGTTTCTATTTGCGATACTAACCGAGATCTCTCAATTGAACGGGAACGTTGCACCTGGGTACGCTCGCAATTAACAACCGTTAGAGTGTGATTAAAGAATGCGATTCGATGCTCCGTTCGCTCTGACCTGGTATTTTTTTTTTATCTTTCTTTACAGTGGCACCGCTCTCACCATTGAAGATGGCTGACTACAGACTGGCTTCCCTCGAGGAACTGAACCACGTTTGCATTAAGAAACTCGACCGGCCCACCGCGACTATACACATCACCGAGAATCCCATATCGGAGGCGGTCGTCTGCTAAATCCTCGTTTATAAACTTCACCATCGCCATTTTGATTGTTCTCGAACGACTAAACACACGCAAGAACTTAAAAAAAAAACAAAAAAAAAAAACAAAATGCACCACGCGAATCGAACGTTGGTTTCCTCCAAGGTTTTATCGTCGGGGCAACGATCGACGTGGCATTAATTTTTTAATTTCGTGAAACCAGCATCGCGTCTAATTTTAATTTAAGCGTTACGTTTATCTTCGTCGTTTCTTTTCAGACCTTTTCTTTCTTTCCTTTCTATTTATGATAACGTTTAAGGTATATCCGAAGCGATATTCATTCCGTCGTACGGTACAATTATAATCACGTAGTTATTTACTTTGGTTGATGTTCATTTGTTTCTATGTTAAGAATGCGTTTTAATTTTATATAACTTTCCTTTTCAATCTTATTCGATGTAAGAAGCGTTTTATCGATTGGATTACGTCATAATCGAAAGCCGAGATATATCTTTTACGAGACTTTTAAACCCGTTGAGTAAAGAAAAAAAAAAAA
>NW_026534676.1:0-2578 GCF_026225885.1 Hylaeus anthracinus
CTTGGTTGAGGAGATATTAACGGAAAACACTGACCAATCAGAGCGCGAGTATAACTGGTGGAGCGGCCGCGGTAGCCTATGAGTGCGGCCGCCTATCGCGTAGCCTACGTTCCACCGGCATACTCGCGCTCTGATTGGTCGGGGTTTTCGCTTAATATCTCTTTAACGAAACTTCGGACATTTTCGCTAAGGAAAAAGTTGTTTGAAATCACCTCCTGAACCACCTCTTTCAAAGTGTTACAACATTTTTGGGACACCCTGTATTTGACAATGGTTAGCGACAAGATTTTTACCGTAATTTTTAGTTTGTTATACCAGTTAAAAGGAAGTGCTTAAATTAGAAGTTGAGGGTGCTAATGACTTTGGGGTTGGTCTTGAGCGTACCAAGCCAGGCGCGTACTATTACGTCCCGACGTCTGGGTGATATTTTCAGACTTTGATCAACATAAGTCGATCTTAAATTTAGACAACCTAATACTGAATTTTATATATTCACAAATCATAGTTCATGAAAAAAATTGAATTAGGAAAATTCCTTGAAACTGCATCGTCGTTCCTATGAAGCGTGTGAATTTTCGTGTGGGATCGTTTAAACGAGCTTCAAATTTCTGCTGAGTACAGAACGACGTGGCATCGTGTATCTCCCGTTCTTTGTCCATTTTTATTCGTTTTAGTCGCACGATACATCGTTTACCTAAATAGAAATTCAACGTCTTTAGGGAATTTCGGAACCCCGCGAGATTCGAATTTTCCACTGAAAGTAAAATGATTTTTGAGCCGTGTACGCAAACTACCAACCTTGTCTTAACGAGTTTAATTTCGCGAAGGAGAACAGTGTTCGGTCGATTGGAATTAAAAGAAAGGAAGAAGTTTGTCAGCCTAGTTTTGCAATGGCGTACCAACGATCCCGGGAGTTCTAACCATTACAACCTCGAAACGTTTAATACTTCGATTACAACAGTGTCTCTCAATCTTGACCATTTCAAGATAACGATAAAACTGTACAGTGTACAGTTCCAGTTACTGAATAGTCAAGCTCTCTAGTTCCCAGAATGTTCTGTTCATTTGTTATTTGTAATTCGGAATTTGTATTGAAATAGGAATTTTACTTGTCCGTAATTTGCAGAGGCTATACTTTGAGAAACACTGAATAATACACGCGCGCCATCGTCGGGGAGCGTATTCGCTTAGCGTGGCTTTAAATGCTCGGCCATATGACTGTCCTACGTCGAACGCGTGACGGCCGTATGCGGCCTCTTTGTTACAGGGCAGACTTGAACGCTTATCGGGGCTATGAATAGACGTACTGATTTTCTTTCAGCTGTCCACTTTGTTGGGGGCTGGTTTGCACCTTGCCACGTAACTGTGACACGTTAAAATAGTCTAGTTCTCTAGGAATCATAGGTGAATTCCGCATATCCGCGTGCATTTTGCTGGGTGAATGCATCAAACGTATGTATATGTATACAGGCATAGCGATCGTTAGTTGCATCGACAATAAGCTTCGATAGATATCGATGACAGACGAAATTAGCTAAATAATTAATTCAAGTACTTCGTAGCTAAACCAGTACAACTCAGTGATGGGCAAAACCGTAGGCTTTGAATAAATCGGAAGTTTGCTGATATGCTTGTCTCGTTTCCTCTTTCGAGCATTTTCCAAAGAGATGAAAAAGCCTAGGGTTTTGCCCATCTCTGGTACAACTGAACGTAGATGAAATATTTTTGAAAGTGTTTCGTGGCTTGTTTCCCGTGTTTATAGTATGTGAACATTAATTCGATTCGAAGGCATTTCGCTTTCTTATTTCTACAATCTTTGCTAATCTTTGAGCGTTATCGGCCTTCGGAAGTTGGCAGCCTTGTTCTAACTCGTAGATAGCTGCCGTCACGGCGCATCAATGACGTGTCCCGAAGAAACAGTAATGGAGCGTTGTTCAGAGAAGGGATTTACGTCATTTCATTGCTATCTCTTTGTTTACCACGGACACGAGGTTCTATCTGGCATTCCATCTTGCAAACTTTCTGAGAGACCTAATTAAAACTACATAACCTCGAAAACGGAAGCCTAAACGTTCGATTTAGTGCAATGTTTTCAAAGTAGACGGCGCAACCCTTGGGATAGAGAATTTTGTTGTAATTCAAACAGATAATTTGTAATGCAGAATTACTTGGATCAAGTTTTAGTGTAGTAAATATAATTTATTAGAGCAAGTTTTTTGCAAGTATTTTGTTCAAAGGATTTTTTAAAATAATATTATAGATTTAATTATTCGAAATTGATAAAAATAGCTAGATTTGAAACTAAGTAAGGGTAAAATTTATTTATTTATAGATTTCGAAAAATATACGTTCCCTTAATGTGTCTCGTGATCATCGTTTCGTATGGGGGTTATCAACCTGTTCTCTAGCAACCCCAGGTGATCGATAAATTGCTAGATAGGGACTATTTCGAGGTTGGTGAATAAATTTAGTTTTACTATATTCAGACATAGCCATGCCATGACATTACACTTCAGTAATACAGAGTGTCCCAAAAATGTTGTAACACCTTGAAAGGGGTGGTTCGGGAGGTGATTTG
>NW_026534677.1:0-2577 GCF_026225885.1 Hylaeus anthracinus
AAATCACCTCCCGAACCACCCCTTTCAAGGTGTTACAACATTTTTGGGACACTCTGTATTACTGAAGTGTAATGTCATGGCATGGCTATGTCTGAATATAGTAAAACTAAATTTATTCACCAACCTCGAAATAGTCCCTATCTAGCAATTTATCGATCACCTGGGGTTGCTAGAGAACAGGTTGATAACCCCCATACGAAACGATGATCACGAGACACATTAAGGGAACGTATATTTTTCGAAATCTATAAATAAATAAATTTTACCCTTACTTAGTTTCAAATCTAGCTATTTTTATCAATTTCGAATAATTAAATCTATAATATTATTTTAAAAAATCCTTTGAACAAAATACTTGCAAAAAACTTGCTCTAATAAATTATATTTACTACACTAAAACTTGATCCAAGTAATTCTGCATTACAAATTATCTGTTTGAATTACAACAAAATTCTCTATCCCAAGGGTTGCGCCGTCTACTTTGAAAACATTGCACTAAATCGAACGTTTAGGCTTCCGTTTTCGAGGTTATGTAGTTTTAATTAGGTCTCTCAGAAAGTTTGCAAGATGGAATGCCAGATAGAACCTCGTGTCCGTGGTAAACAAAGAGATAGCAATGAAATGACGTAAATCCCTTCTCTGAACAACGCTCCATTACTGTTTCTTCGGGACACGTCATTGATGCGCCGTGACGGCAGCTATCTACGAGTTAGAACAAGGCTGCCAACTTCCGAAGGCCGATAACGCTCAAAGATTAGCAAAGATTGTAGAAATAAGAAAGCGAAATGCCTTCGAATCGAATTAATGTTCACATACTATAAACACGGGAAACAAGCCACGAAACACTTTCAAAAATATTTCATCTACGTTCAGTTGTACCAGAGATGGGCAAAACCCTAGGCTTTTTCATCTCTTTGGAAAATGCTCGAAAGAGGAAACGAGACAAGCATATCAGCAAACTTCCGATTTATTCAAAGCCTACGGTTTTGCCCATCACTGAGTTGTACTGGTTTAGCTACGAAGTACTTGAATTAATTATTTAGCTAATTTCGTCTGTCATCGATATCTATCGAAGCTTATTGTCGATGCAACTAACGATCGCTATGCCTGTATACATATACATACGTTTGATGCATTCACCCAGCAAAATGCACGCGGATATGCGGAATTCACCTATGATTCCTAGAGAACTAGACTATTTTAACGTGTCACAGTTACGTGGCAAGGTGCAAACCAGCCCCCAACAAAGTGGACAGCTGAAAGAAAATCAGTACGTCTATTCATAGCCCCGATAAGCGTTCAAGTCTGCCCTGTAACAAAGAGGCCGCATACGGCCGTCACGCGTTCGACGTAGGACAGTCATATGGCCGAGCATTTAAAGCCACGCTAAGCGAATACGCTCCCCGACGATGGCGCGCGTGTATTATTCAGTGTTTCTCAAAGTATAGCCTCTGCAAATTACGGACAAGTAAAATTCCTATTTCAATACAAATTCCGAATTACAAATAACAAATGAACAGAACATTCTGGGAACTAGAGAGCTTGACTATTCAGTAACTGGAACTGTACACTGTACAGTTTTATCGTTATCTTGAAATGGTCAAGATTGAGAGACACTGTTGTAATCGAAGTATTAAACGTTTCGAGGTTGTAATGGTTAGAACTCCCGGGATCGTTGGTACGCCATTGCAAAACTAGGCTGACAAACTTCTTCCTTTCTTTTAATTCCAATCGACCGAACACTGTTCTCCTTCGCGAAATTAAACTCGTTAAGACAAGGTTGGTAGTTTGCGTACACGGCTCAAAAATCATTTTACTTTCAGTGGAAAATTCGAATCTCGCGGGGTTCCGAAATTCCCTAAAGACGTTGAATTTCTATTTAGGTAAACGATGTATCGTGCGACTAAAACGAATAAAAATGGACAAAGAACGGGAGATACACGATGCCACGTCGTTCTGTACTCAGCAGAAATTTGAAGCTCGTTTAAACGATCCCACACGAAAATTCACACGCTTCATAGGAACGACGATGCAGTTTCAAGGAATTTTCCTAATTCAATTTTTTTCATGAACTATGATTTGTGAATATATAAAATTCAGTATTAGGTTGTCTAAATTTAAGATCGACTTATGTTGATCAAAGTCTGAAAATATCACCCAGACGTCGGGACGTAATAGTACGCGCCTGGCTTGGTACGCTCAAGACCAACCCCAAAGTCATTAGCACCCTCAACTTCTAATTTAAGCACTTCCTTTTAACTGGTATAACAAACTAAAAATTACGGTAAAAATCTTGTCGCTAACCATTGTCAAATACAGGGTGTCCCAAAAATGTTGTAACACTTTGAAAGAGGTGGTTCAGGAGGTGATTTCAAACAACTTTTTCCTTAGCGAAAATGTCCGAAGTTTCGTTAAAGAGATATTAAGCGAAAACCCCGACCAATCAGAGCGCGAGTATGCCGGTGGAACGTAGGCTACGCGATAGGCGGCCGCACTCATAGGCTACCGCGGCCGCTCCACCAGTTATACTCGCGCTCTGATTGGTCAGTGTTTTCCGTTAATATCTCCTCAACCAAG
>NW_026534678.1:0-23474 GCF_026225885.1 Hylaeus anthracinus
TCATTCAGAATAGCGTCGATGTCTGCTGGATATTATACGGAATTGGTCTCGATCGAGTATTCATTGCAAAAGTTTCGGTATCAAGAATTAATAAGGAAGTATAGCTCAACAAGTTTAATAGGGTCCCTAAAGGAGTGGTCTGAGCGTCGTGGGTCGAGTGAAGGGAATGGGAACGAACTACCTCGGTTCTACCTCGGTTGAGCAGAAGATTCCCTAGAGATATTTCACATTGGCAGAGTTCCAAGCGATTCTCGTAAAAATATTCCACGTTCTATTAGTTTTAACGAGTATGCATTTTAAATAAGAACCACAGACACTCCATATGAAATTCTTCTTAATCACTTCACGTCCTCGTGGTCCATCGCTTCGTTCTTGATGCATATGGGTATCACAGAATTTGTATCGTTAATACAGTATACTAACTGTTCGTTATTTGTATGGATTATTAGTATTATTTATAGGAGAAAAGTAATGGTGCTTGAGAAAGATGTTGTACATAAATGGTCATGATACGTGAATGTATATGATAAATGCTTATAGATATACGTGCATGTACTATATGTATGTGTAAATATACGCAGATAATCTATGTACTAAACTGTATTTATATGTACATATACGTACTTGTTACAGATACTTATTTATATGGATATATTCATAACGAATGTCTTAATATCAATAATATCGAATTGGCATTAATGGTGTAATAGATCAATGGGAAACAAAGTCTGATTAGTAGTAAGCAATCGTATAGCAAAGGTAACCAACCTAACCAACATAACATAAATAGAACGAGAAGCTTTTCTCGAAGCCAGGATAAAGAGAATATAAAAAAAATCTCGATGTAGGTAAGACGAGGTCAACTTGTTGAGCTATACCTAAATATTTTGCTACCTTTCGACGCGTTTCCTGTGAAGTACTCGAGTGTCGAATTGCTTGGACATCAGTTGTAAGTAATCGTATCAGTCCCATCGCTACCAATGCGTCTCCTCTGCCTCGTTCTCTTTCTCCTCATTCCTTTTGGTCTTCGGTTCCAAACTCTTTCTCCCATTCGTTTCCTTCGACCCCGTATCCTTTGGCACGGCAGGGTGAGTTCGGGAACCGTCATTGAGCACTTCGTCGATCAGACCGGCGACCAGGTGGGCCAGGCCCGAGGCGAGCTGATCAAGGCTGAGGAGTATCGGAGCGAAGCTCGTGAAGGTAAACGAATCGGACCGTTAACGTTTGATCGCCGCTGGATTAGTCTTGTTGTTTTTTCATCCGAATCTCTATCTGGAAAACGACTTATCGACCTAATTATTCATCGGAAAGCGAAATCACCACAAACAGTACTGTGTGTGTATATCAAAGGACCGTGATAGTCGAAAATCAACCGAGAGTTTTGGCTTTCTCTTTTTTATTTTCTCAACCAAAAACAATTTTGCCATCTGGTTTTGCTGTTATTTTGGCAAGATTAATTGTGCATTCCGAACATTTTCCTATATTTTTAAGTACGCTACAAGTATTATCATTTTAATTTTTAACATTGCTCCTACATAATGGTATAAGTTAAAACTGGTTCCATGCAACGATACAAGTATTATCTGGAATAGTGTATGTTTTGACATCTGGTTTACGTTTATTGATGTTCATTTAGTTTTTGCATTTTATTTACCACGATTGTTCGCTTACAAGCAGGGAAAAGTATACCAATAGTATGTAGGGAACCGAATCCAAAGGAAACAGTGATTGTTAATAATCCAGCGGTGATCACTGACAGTTATTAACTTTGTAGTGAAAACTAGGGGATAGGAGCAAAGGATTCCGATTAGATACTGCAGCGTAAAAACAACCCTGACGATACGTATCCAGTTTGCTTCGCAACGTATCGTTTCTTCTGCCTGTGACGATGCCTCCTTTATCCTAGTCCCTTGCATCCGATACACTAGCTATCGAACTAATCTTTTTTGTCAACTCGTGTTTCTAACCATTAAACATTTATTATTAATTCTTGTCTTCATAACACTTTTAATCTCGTTGTTAATTTTCTTTAGTAAACGCATTCTATGTAAGTAGATCGTTTTTATAAAATTGCGTGCAAATAGCGTAGGTAATGGAACCGAATTTTTATTTTATGAATATCAAATTTTAATAAATAAATTTTATAAAAAATACTAGTGAAATATGTGTGTTAGTATTACATCTACTCTCTTACTTTCTACCTCTAGAGTCGATGTTCCGTCAATTTATATTCATTTAGTTATTTTACATCTATCGCACAAGTTCTTCGCAAAGTAAACGTGCAGAAAATAAAGTAGAAAATGTAGAGAGACGAGACGTAGCTAAAATGCTGTTATAAAAATTTAATCTCGAAAATCTCATTAGAATGTATTTACTGAAGAAGAGTTCTAGAACGAGATTGAAGGCACAACGATTTAATTTCATTATTAATAATGAATACTTAATGGCTTGAAACATGAGTTGTGTTTAATTTTGCACGGGCATTCTATCGCTCAGTACTAATTGTTTCTGTCGTAATCGACCGTTTGGTTTTGCACGGAATTCTCTTAATCACTTTCCCGTCGAATTTTTATTTTCACTAGCCGGTCTAACGAATGATACCTTCTCTTTTTAATTCATTTTTTATGTAGGTAATAAAGACACTGTCAGTTATATATTTTTCCTTTTATTTTATTCTTTACTATTTTACTTCCTAACCATGGATTAACTCGAATACGTCAATTAGTATCGTTCACAGTTACAAAGGCTTACCGTTGAGAAGAATTTGCTTGCTTGCTTTACCTATAATATTAATAATAATTGACATTCAGAGAGAATTTTCAATTCATAGAAATCTACAATTTCATAATGCTTTGCAATAAATATTTTGCTACGAATTTTATCCTTATTTTTCTGTCATATTAACCCAATTATTAATTTTTATGTATACCGCTAATTTTTTACGGTTTCTTATTTTCTCTTTTTTCCTTGTCCCATAGTATTGTATTGATTGATATTTTCAAATCTGTATAGGAGGAAGACCCTTTAAGTTGTAACATACCCGTCGCATTTAATCGTAGACCGTAACTCCTCTTTAAAAGTCCTGATTTCTATCTTGATAAATGTTTCGGAATCGTCGCCATTACGTTTTTCTCAATGCATCAAGTAAATGCGGTACGATACATAAACGGGAACAGATTTCGCACGCTATTGAGAATAGAAACTTTTATATTTTTTATTCAACTTTCAGGATTTCAAACACGATCACATGTGGTGTGTAATACAATAATTATTAAGAGCCATGCCTCTTCGACATCCTTCGTTGTCTCTTAAACAGGGAATTATCGACCTTGTTAAACAAGATTCATTCTAGTGCGAATGGTATCGTGTTTGGACTCGTTTTCATTGGGAAAACGTCGTCGATCCACCTGATCCAATCCAACCGAAGTTCGCGACTTTTATCGAGGAGTTGCAGTAGAAACATTTCGTTAGCTTCACTTTCTCTCTCGTCTTTTCTCTCATTGCTTTCTGTTTGTTCATCTATCTGTTTATCCTTCGGTCTACGTCTGGTTGTTCTCTAATGTGCGAGAAATTGATATGCCTTTCGCTGTTCGCCGCATCACGAAGACGAAGCATCCGATTTTTCTGTTTCCTCTTGATGATTTTCTACGCTTTGTACGATTCGACCGTGTTTCGTTTGTCCGTCGTTTTATTTTCTGGCGGTCGTCTGATGCGAATCGTATCTTTCTTTTTCTGTCCACAGAAATTGTACTTCATCATAATCTGCGTCTTAATATTGGCCGTGATATTAATCTCCATCATAATAGCTTGCGTTCCAACTGGTAGCTAAAGAGCCGTGCATTACGTATGAAAGAAGTGGGGGAATGTTCATCTTTTCGTGGGACACGTGGTAGAAAAAACGTTTGCGACCGACTCGTTGAGGGAAAGGGATAGAATTACGATAGAAACAGAGACGGGCAAAATTTTTACCCATACGATAATCTCGTATAACGAATAAAAAAAAAAAATAAAGGAACAATCTTTTATTCGTTACTCGTCGATTAGAGGCTAGAATCTATATTATAGAACGAGATATTTCACAATGAACGAATGAAAGTTTCACTGTTCGTTCGAATAAACGTCACGAATAAATCGCTACTCGTTGGTTTCATTCGTCGCCTGTTATTCGAAGAAAATTTTGCCGATCTCTGGATAAAAGGAAGGGAGGAGGATAGTTCGAAGCGGAAAGAAGAGTTAGACGCGTCTTGGTACTGTACGAAGAGAAAAAGATCAGTCCTGTAGAGTAACAGAGATGGGCAAACTTCTCGCCCAGATAACACGTCTGAATAACAAATAGAAGGTAAGCTACCTTGTATCCTTTACTGACTGGATAGAAAATAGAATTTGAAATATATAATAAATGTTGCTGTACGTTGTCTGTCGTCTAAATAAAATGTTGCCAATCTCCGGTGAGTAGGATGCAGGAGGATAAAGATCCTCGAGTAATGCTTAGTTGCAGGTCTCTCGAAGACTGATTGTAAAGTTTAGGCCAATTTTAGAAGGAATTCCTTCCAGGACTGATCTTTCCTTCTCCCCGCAATACATCTATTAGCAGGAAATACTCGACCACGCATCCACTTCAGCATAGTCAACCAGCTAGCAGCACCGGTTTTCGCTATCCTCCTCTCGGGCACCAGTTTTTCTCGACTTCTAACCTCTATCTCCGAAGCAACTTGTTCGTTAACACAATAACTCATTAATAGAAACTAATTTGTTCTACTAACGCGGCCAGTTTGCACGTCGAATGCACCAGGCGTACATTGGTTCATCTTGTGTGACTATTGACCAGACTCTTGTGTGACTACCGACCGACCAGTCGTGTCGTTTCTCTCGTTAGCTCGTTAGTTAAGCTCGAGACGAGTAAAATTATTTTCTGGATAAACAATAAACGCAGAAAGGTAGCATTCAAATTTTTTCATTTGTTATTTGAAAAGACTGCGATGCTAGAGTACTCCGCAGTATCGACTGAATAGTTTTGAAGGAGGTCGGTAAGATGGAGTACTCTGTCGGTCATGTAGCGGAGATTTCTTTACATTACCGACAGAGCACTTTATCGATTGGAGAGCTCTTTCGTAGTATTCTGTCGGTAAACGTCACGCTTGACGAACGCTACAAATGCATAGAACCCGCATTCACAGGTCCAGCAAATAATTTAATCGACACGGGTAGAAGATGATGAATTCAAAGAAAATTCTGTCCATCTCCGATGGCCAACGCGTAGTCTCGAAAATCAAGACAGACGAGAGCAAAGACCGCGGTCGATTCGCCAAGTACCTTGCCGATCACGATCTTTCAACTTGTGTTACCAGTGCCAGCGCTGGCAATGGTTCTGGTACCGGTGTGAGTGGTTCGTACAAACTTCGATGGGTAACATCCAACCATGCCAACGAGAACATCATGGTCTACCACGAAGTTCGAGTCTCTTTCTACGAGATCCTTTTACTTGGTCGCAGCCACGCACGTGTACCAATTCCAGAGCGCGAGATCGCGCGTTCCTCCGAGTGATCGCAATATTGTACTTTGTTCGCAGAAATTGATGTTCATCGTAATTTGCCTGACACTAGTGTTCATCATTTTCATAATCATTCTGGTGTACGCGTTGTAAGAAGATCGAGGGTCGAATACGAGAGCATTTCAGGGAATAGTGCACGAGAGGCGATCACGAGAGACGAGCCAAGGAATACGTGAACACGGGTTTTCCCTCGCGAACAAACTCCGTGGACGGATTTTCTGCGATCGTATTCGATCGATCCCGAGTAGCGCCAAAGAATAGAAGACAAACGAGTTGTGGAGGACGGTGACGGAGGAGTTAAATGAAGAAAGGTGGAAGTACATGACGAGAAAGGAGTGTCTAGTTCCGCACGGGGAATACCCGTCCCAATCGAGTTCCGTTTTTATCGACAAACTGCATCACTGTCTCCGTTGATCGTTGACCCGGCACGTGCTCGAGCGACTTTTCGCTGTCCTTTGTTTTCATATCCGTTTCCAAGTTCTTAACATGGAATTACCGCGAGAATTTATAATACGTTCGCACACGAGTACCCGCGTCGAAAGAGTGTATACGTAACTGTGGTGTTAGAGCTGCTCGAGATCTCTCGACTAGACGTATTGGAAAATTCCTAACGATCTGGACGAGACACAGACTCGTATGATTTGTACAGAGGGATTCTTAACACGTTGCCAACCGATCGGGGAAATTCTCCAGTTTTCGTCGTGCTGCATTGCGCGCTTATAGGCATACAGAATAAGCGTGTGTACGCCAACTGCAGGCGATCTAAAATTAAAGATAATATTGACACGGAAGTAGATATGGATCTCGAGCAGCTTTACGCAGGTATATTACCATAGTCGACTCGAAGGGCGACCGGCATACACGAATCAATACGAAACCGATGTGTCGCCATGATTCCGAGTAATTGCCTCGCGATGCCCGAAGCGTATATTTGTTGTATTTCCGTCGCGAGCGATCGCAATCTCGCTCGTCGGCGTGTATTATGTAAATAATTGCATTTGTATAGAACAGGTAATAATATTTAAAATTACGAACGGTCATGTTGCGAACCGTTTTGATTCCTTGTTGAGAGCGCAGTTTAGAGTGATAGAGTAAACGACTCGAGGAGTCGATTGGCTGTCGCGAACGTTCCGTTCGAATCGGTTAATGGTACGATGAATCGATGATCCAACGATTCGAAGATATGGACAGAGATTGGCAGGCGCGCGCGCACACACGCAGAGAGGCACTAGCTGCGATTCGAGAAGGACCGAAAAAAGGTACGCGAAGGGAAGATGAACGCGTACGCAAACGACGCAACGTGGCTCGTAGCGTAGCAGACTGATGATAACCGTAGCGGATAACCGCGAACGGTAGGACCGTACGCCATCGCGTTACGTACTTCGTTTGTAATCCATAATTGTATTTTTGCCGATCCGTTGATGCCGAGTGCAGAAGAAGATCATGATCATGATCTGCGTCGCTATACTCGTCGTCATTCTGGCCACCAGCGTCGCTGGATACTTTGGACTGTGAACGCCGAAATCAGGTATCCATTTAGCGTTTAACACGGGGATGGGCAACCGGTGGCAATTTCGCGCAAATGATGCATGCCGTTGTGTTTTCAGAACAGTCCAAAAGCGTCGCCGTCGTGTACGCGAATGCGAGCCGTCGGCAGCAACTGTATCCAGGCAAGTCGGCCCGAAACGTAAGAAATCTCGCCGTTTCAAAGTCGAACAATCGCCGTCGTCGGCGTGGTCGACATTGGCTGCATCGACGATCCGGTCGCAGCAGTCATCCACGGTTACGGCTACGATCTCGGCCGCGGCGTCGTCGACGAGCATCCCGTCGACGCTCGACGTACCTCGTCCCGCCGATCGTCGTTGAACTCGTCCTCCTGCTCCTCGCATTCCGCCTACGCAAGCACCGGGGGAACACAGCCAGAACAACGAGACCAGCTCGGAGGACGAAGAAACGCCGTCGCCTGCTGCCGCTGTCGTTGTTTGCACGATCGTCCTCTGTCGCTGTCGCTGTGCCGGCATCGACGAGATCGCTATAATCCCGGTTACGTTTCGTTCGGCTTCCAACGAACACCGTTTCACGGACAGTTTCGTTGGCCAGTCTCGTTCCGTTCCGCGAGCGTCGCCACCTTTTTCACCGAGACGTAATATCCCACCGTACATCGTCGATCCGATTCGCGGTCTTGCTATCCTTCGCGATATATCTCTTATCCTAGTTTACACCGTATTTTTGATACGCCCGAGGTAGCACGCGATGACCGACAACACCGAAACTACTCCTACTGTATCAAGCTGGTACCAAATGTAAGGATGGAGGACGTGTCATATGCCTGACATCTAAAACACGCGTGGAAATGTGTACAAGGAAAATGCGTATTAGTTTCTCGAAAGTTCTAATTTACAGACATAAGAATTACTAACTCAAGTTTAGTTTAATTCGTTTAGTTTAATTATACTACTTTTGTGGTAGATGATTGTTTATCCCCAACTAAACAGAAGGATTAGTCCGTCTTTTTCGTCACGTAAGGCCATAACGAACTTATATCAAGGTTTTTTTACGGTATTGTATCAACTTGATACACCGAGTGTTTGGTACGCATCGAGTACTAAGTAAGTGTATCGAATGCACGGCGTAAACTAGGTATAATAATTATCTCGAAATATTAACACCCCTACCCCCCCCCCCCCCCCCTCCCTTTGCCCCATTATAAACATTAGACAGATTTCCACTTGTTTCCGGATCATCGAGAGATTCCGCTAGAAGCGACGAAAACACGCGAGGATGGGCAAACCGCGATCGGAAAAACTCGTGTTTATACGTCGCAAAGGGGAGGAGGAGGGGAGAGTGGTATCACGCGTCCGCTGGTTGGATCAGTCTAAGGCGTTATTCCCTCGAGTGAACGACGCTGTTATGTTCTCGGTCGAGAGAATAACGCGAAAAGGTCGCACGAAACGAATCCGAGTCCGCGAATCACGCGTACCAGGGCTGTCCGGCCTACGAGATGAAAAGAAACAGTATTCGAAGCAACTGCCTGCGTCCCATCGTGAATAACATATAGCTGGCCATCGATAATCGCGAACGTAACGTGTATCAACGTATCCCGTTCCTAGCCAAGTCTGAAACCCAATGGAATTTCTCTGTAACGCGGGGCTACCGAGCGATTCTCTCGTTCGTCGCGTCGGATCTAGCTCTGGTAGCTGCGTCAAACTCTGACTAACCCACCCAAGTGCAATCTTTTCACTGTGATTTTACAACGAGCTTGGAAATCGGTTCTTCGCTGATTCTCGTGCGCGCTTGAGAAATAATTGATCGCTTTCATCGACCTGCAGCTGGTTGGAAAGTATCTGACTGTGCTTGTCGCAAACGCTGCGCAATTACTCGTGGAATCGTAAGTTGATGTGTCGTTTTTCAGAGTTAACCTTATCTGACTATTTATTGGCTGTTAGTTTTGTTCGATTATTTATTAAGCATTTATCACGGTTATTGATTGTTTAGTAATTATAATCAAGGATGGCATTTCGTTCGGTACAGTCCACGGCTTCGTGGAATGTAGTAGTACTTCGATCGTCACTTAGGTGGCGCGTCTCGTCTTTGATCAAAGATGGCGGCCTTCGTGTTCTCGCAGAAGCTACAGGTTTTCGTCTCTGAGAGTGTAATCAAGTTTTTTTTTTTTTTTTTCAACGTATTGCACACAGTCACTAGCAAACATATCAGATTATTCGAAGCGTATCATCTTCCACGCTAGACCTCTCTACAACGAAACAACGGTGAATCGTAAGTAGTACTATTCGTTTGGGTTTCAATGATTCGTGACTACACATGAATATTCATCTTGGGAAAATTACCAAGCATTATACCTTGGTAATGGTTTCGTCGAATGTCGTTGACACGTCTCAGTCCAAGGACGTAACATAGCGCGCGAATGAAAACACAACCACAAAAAGTGTCAGCTGCTATCAAGTAGAGTCTTGTTACAATGTATCGGTCTAGATGGTGTCAACGAACCCAGTCGACCGCAAACAGCGCCGGTAGAGTGGTTTAACGATGCGTCGAGAAAAACCATTTTCTTTATACACGGAAACGTCTACGGAGCGTCGCGTAATCGCATCACAGAATTGCAAAGAAAGAATTTCCAAGTTAGTTGCGATCTTAGGATAATTTTTGTTTTATTGCATACGTATACGTAAGTAGCTTGAATCTCGCTTTCGACGGTGTGTCTTTGATTAGCCGACGCTGCTTTATCGAATCGAGAGATCGACGGAATGTCCTCAACTTTGCGTTGCAGGAAACGCCATTAGGTATCGGGTTCGATCGACCGATCGACGCAAACGCTTCGTTCCACTTCGTGGACGCTAATCGATCTGCGTCGAGTTCCATGCAGCAACAGACTATATTTTCTTTCGACGAACTTGAACGCGACAATATGGCAGCGAGGACCAGAACGTTGCTCTGATCTCGCTGCTTTTTAACGAAACCTAACTTAAAACTGAACGTATGATTCATTGGTTCATTATGTTTATATAATTTGCATGGCATGAACGGTTGCGAACAAGCCACGACAGTTTTGTTCATTTTACTACATGGCACGGTGCTTCTCAACCTATTCGTGGTATAGCCCCCTTCACTTAATTGGTAGCTCTTTGTAACAAATTGTTTTGACAAAAATTTGAAGATACCGAAGGATGATGATACATCACTTGAAAAAGAACCACAATATTTGTTATATGTTAACACGTTGATCGCCATGTCACCCAATATATGGGTGACAGTGTTTCTCACTCGAGAACTAGAAAGATTAATTCTAAAAGACGTCACGGGAGATGAATCTAAATGAAATTCACGAGTTTTGATGTGGTTACAAAACTAAATACCACGATAAATATTTCATTGCCTAGACTCTGATAGTCTAAATAATATTTAATCTTAGCAGAAATTTTCAAGAATATTCGTTTGCCAGTCAACGTGTTAAAGTACGTAACATAAAGTAGCAAAAAATTACAATTTAATCTAAATGTAGTAATTTACATTTACACAAATTTTTGTTTTTTTTTTTAAGCCTGAAGCTACAACATTTTTGGGCCCTCTACTTACAGGTTAAGAAGCACTGATATAGTACAGTGAAACATAGCGTAGTACGTCACAGTGCAGCTCTGTGCAATATAGTTGAAAAGTTGAGAACATTATGGTACAGTACAACACCGTACAATACGGATTGGATCAGTTCGCTGCCGTTTCGTCCGCTATCGCGTACCCCCGAATTGTCTAGCGAGCGGTTCGACGAGAACGACGATGGCGGCTCGTGCATTTCATGAATTCGTATAGACTAATCGCCTTCGTTTGTTGCAATGTATCGTAATCAGCGTGGTTCTGTCGGTCGTCGACGATTCGTCCGAAGTCAGGAAGAGTATTTCGCGAAGATGTGTATGTATCTTTAAAACGATCGGTCATCGGCGCGGAATACATGTTGGAGGAGGAAGTGGGGGGAAATAATATTGTGACGCAGAGGAGAGAAAAAAGAAACACGCGAGAAGGAGGGAAGAGGGTATCTATAAAGCTGCAGCAATAATATAATATAGGTGTTACGGAGAAATAATTAACGGTAACACAATCGTCGACGATGATATCTGGGTCGTACCGATAATACCGATAATGTACACGGAAATGTATACATATGTAACACTATATATATATACAGAGCAACACGCGCGCGATAACGCGTTCGTGCGCACCGTAAAGACACATATACATAACTATACATACATACATACACGCGTGCACGCGTACATGCATAGACACATCTATATATACAGATACATTACACGGACACATACACGCGCGTTACATGTATATATATATTACATAGTTAGTCGGCACAGTCGAAAAGAGTAATATATTAACGATAATAATTTATTATTCGCGACGCCTGTTGCTCGTGAACTATCAATTAAATAATCGCTTTTCGAGCAAGGAACGAGCGACGTTCGTGTTAATGTTTTGTTGATTATATTATATGAACGTTGAGGTACATATATTTAAAAGATTATGGGTTAATGTTTAAAAATGATATAAAGGTAAAAAGCAGTTACACGCTACACAGGCCACGTCGCGTACGTTGCTGTAATAACGATATTAAACATAGTGCGATAATGTGGTGGTGGCAAATTGATGAAAATACCGTGACGATAAAGAAAAAAAATGAAATGGCAGAGAAACGGAAGGAAAGTACCATTAACAATGATGATGATGATGATAATGGTGATGATGATGATGATGATATGATGATGATAATGGTGATGATGATGATGATGATGATGATGATGACGACGATTGACGATGAGGACGATGATAATGATTAAGAATAATTAACGATACTTAAAAATCACTTTGCATTGTACAGAGGCATAATAATTGTTAGTTTAGATAGTTACGTTGCCACGATCTATTACTTAATCATTCGATACAACTAAAGGTAAAGTTAACGTGTAATCCCTCTGTCACGATATGAAATCGATCGCCGTGTAAGATGGTGTACTCGGTATTTGTTGTGTCTGGCTTTTCGAATCGAGAAAAACGTTCGAGTTCCGTTCGCGTCGTCGGAGTGGATATTGTCGTTCGCTTCCGAATACCGATCAGGCGCCAGAACGTTCGTTTCGAAGTTACTTACAGCAAGTGATCGCAACTCCATCTTCGACTCGCGAGGTCTCGTTACTTCAAACGGCGCGGCGCGCTCCTCTAACAAGAGAAGGACCCAAACAGTTCCCCTCCAATCGTAACGTGCTTTTCCAGGATAACAGAAGAGATCCTCGTTTGAATGAGCGAAACGTAAGCCGTAGACACTCGATAATTGCAGAGATACAAGTAATTAAATTTACGTACTAGTCCCACTGATACCACTAAAATTATCAAGCATCTACATCTAAAGTTGTACGTATTTCATCAGGTATTTGCATTTTTACTGGGCTGCAGAAGCACGTTAGAATCAGAGGGAAACAGATCAGGTCCTTTCCCTGTAAGCGTTGCTTCGCGTCTCCAACGGAAATATCGATTCGCGAACCAAGCGTTCGTCGCTCCGGCGAATACAGTTACACGGATCTCTCTCACTCTCTCTTTCTCGGTGTTTATTAAATATATTTAGTATTTCGGTGGTTCGCGAGATTCGTAAAATTACCGCGAGACGCGAAACGCTTTCCTCTTCACAGACTTACCACCACCACCACCAACCACCACCACACTTGAAGCAATCTTTTGTCGCGAATACGTTGCCGGCTCTAATAGTTAGTCGTTTGACTACTCAACCAACGTACCAGAGACTGGCAAAATAAAAAAAAAACCGTTACTCGGATATGTATTTATCAAATTGCTTCGTTCAACGTGAAATGTAATTTCATTCTGTAGTTCGATCTCTAATTTTCATTCGACGAGTAACGAATAAAAAAATCGTTTATCTTTTATTCGTTATTCAAGGTTTCCATCTAGATGAGAATTTTGCCCGTCTCTGCCGTACGTATTGTCCGTTCAACTCAGAACCCATCGGGACAAGAAAGTCGCGAACACGATGATAAACGCGCGTCGTCTCCTGTGCGCATGGATTTTCTATCCGAGCCCTACCGCTCTGAACAACAATCTACCGTCTAGGTTATTTTTTATTCTAGCTTTTAAATCTCGTACGTCGTTAGGGTTTTTCTCTTACGCGCGCGTGTACAGCGACTCTCGCGATAGGAATTGAGGAATTGAACCTTCCTTTCTTACCATCGAATCAGTTTTCCGAGGCACGATAGATTTCGGCGGTAAACAGGCTTCGAGAAAACTTGTTCGTTTCGCCACAGACGCATGAACACCGTTAGGAGGGATGTAGACACTAAGCACGCTTATGCGCAAGGCGGATGCACGCGATGTTCGTCCGTCATTGACGGACAAACCGTTTGACGTGTTGGGCAAAATGACGTTTGATTAATGTTTGATGAATCGTACGATCCATCGCGAATATTCAATTATAAGAGTAATCGGAATTGACGAATAACACAAATAGTCTAACCGAATATAATCATGGAGCACGTTTAACTTGTGGATCACGATCCGATCGCATAGTATTGATTACGACTGAATCGGTACATTAATAATACATGACATTTCTTGCGAAGATATCTATTTATTAAATAAGCGAACGGGCAATTACAAGTTACGAAACGAAAACTAGCGAATTACGGAACAGATGCAACAATAATTAATATAAATATGAGTCTATAAAAAGTATATACGTATTATTTATATTAAACTATATAATTTACGATATTTTAAGAATATAATTTATTCTTCTATTAAGTTTATTTAAACGAACCTGATGGATTCGAATCCACTTGTATTTAAATAATTCTATTAAATCATACATTTAGAATTACGAATGCGTAGGTATGAAAAGAACGGTAGATATGAAAAGTACCAATCAAGTTTTGTGTACTAATTTCTCGTTTTTCTTCGAATCACGATAGATACAATTATCCCGTCAAAGTAACTTTTCATTCAGTGATTAATCTATATATATATATTTTATATCGGTGTCCAATTCTGTCAGCGAATCATCAATGATATAGCAGTTTTTTGCGCACTGCGGTGTTTAGGAAGGAACCGCTGCTCTCTGCTAGCGGCGTTCGTGCGCCTCTGGTAGGTACGGTCGAGTTTATCGAAGCTGGGCTCCACGCACGATAATCGACAGTGCGCGCGTTACTCGGTTTGGCCTAAGAACGAACGAGAGGCTTTCTCGATAGTAGTCAATCTTTAGCTTCGCTGTTTTCCTTGTTGACGAACAGATGTCGGAGAGCGAATCTTCGATCTTATCCCGAGCGCGTTAGTGATTCCGATGTCCGCCTGTCTATCCGTCTCTCTTTCCCTCTCGATCTCTGCGTCCTATCGACTTGCGCGTCCTTCCGCGGATTCATGACGGAAGCTTTGTAGCCAGTCATTAGAGATGGGTAAAGTTTGAATTGATATAACAGTTGACAAACGAGAACACCGCATAGCAAACTTGCCTTAATATAGAACAATTAAGTTTTCTATGTGGTAGATAAAATTATGAAATAGTTACATAAAAATTAGTTGTCGGTATAGAGAAGAACATTAACGTCAATTTACCCTATAGGCTTCGTAACCATCGTTTATTCTGATCGACGTGCGTTTGATATAGTTTCTATAAAATAATTGAACCGAAGTTGTTTAAATATTCGTTCAACTTGAGATTAGGTCGAGAGAAGCACCTCGGTTGAACCATTGTCCCGTTTGCATAATCATCGGTATATTATTTTAAATATCTATCTTGTGTTGTGTGAGTGGCTGTAAGGCGTTCTCGTTTTTCGTCTTATTATTATTGGAAGAATATGTGGCCCGTCTCCTTGTGTTAAACTTGTCCATCGAGAATGTAGATGCGATCCAGGCGAGGCAGAAATTGGGAAGACGAGAAATAAACGAGAGAGGTGGTCAATGGGAGAGTGAGAGAGGGAGAGAGACCGGGAATCGTGACGAAGCAAGAGGGAACGCTTTAGAGACCTTTGAACGCGACAGGACAAAGTGTGAAAAGAAAAATGTACATTGGTCGTGTCGCATCGGTGCAATTATTACTTCGAGAGACTACTTCAATAACCTTATGAGTGTCAATTCCACTTTCAAGCGTAAATCGTAAGTTTGCGAGATGATGTTTTGAGACTAAAGAAGACGAATAAAAAGAAAAAAGACAAAACAAACGAACAAAAAATAAAAGAGCGATCAAAGGGAAGTTCGGTGTTAATCGTAACGTTAAGGATGGTTGCGCTGGCGCACCGCTGGTGAGCGCCACGCGACAAAGTGAGATTACTAATAAAATTTACATTACTGAGAAACAAAAGTAGGGGAATGAGAGAGCGGGAGAGAAAGGGGAAGAAAGTGCGAACGGTATTAAATATGAGAGAGAATAAGAAGAAAACAAAACAAAAAAAAAAGAAACATGGAAAGAGAGAGAAACACACACACACACACAACGTGCGAATCTGCGAATACGAGGTTTAGTGGCGTGCCTGAACTCTGGACGACAGAGTGTGTGCGCGTGTGTGTGTGTGCGCGCGCGCATGCGTGGCTGCCGTGTGGATGGGTGTGCGAAAGTTGAGCGCGAGAGAAACATGAGAAACCAACAGAATTTAGCACGTTCAAAGAGGTACGAATACTTTTTATCGTAGATATTTCATAGGCGAGATTCATAAAAATGAACAAAATGGGGAAAAAAAAAAAAGTGAAATAAGACCTGTATCAACTAACGGTTACTTACTCAATAAATCAACGGTGTTTTTTCTGCCTATAAATCGTATTTGCGTCTCGTGTTTGTGCATCGAGCGAGCACGGATTTTCACTTCTCTCTCTCTCCCTCTCGAACGAGATAAAGAATGATAGACAATTATTTCGTTTCTCGTCTTTAATACGATGTACAATTACTGTTACTATTATTATTATCATTATTATTATTGTTATTACTATTATTATTATACTGTACAAAGTTGGCAATAATCTTAAGAGATCCACCGTCGTAATCTTTAATTCCTTGAGGCGGGAAGAGAACGCGCGGCGAGGCAAGGCTTCAGACTCGTCCGGAGGAAACCAAAGAGAGGAGTGACGATTTACCGCAGCAGTAGAAATATAACATGTGATCAACTGAATGTGCCCTTTCACCGTGTAACCATGCACAAAGATTTATTCCTCTGTGAGTATACACACGCATACACAGCGCCGGATTAAGTTCTTGCAGATCCATGGGTTACGGATACTGTGAGGGCCTCCATAAAAGTAAAGAGTAATTAGATAACGTTGAAGAATAAACCATGTATCGTCTATTATTACGTTTTTAAGTGAAAATAATTTTTGGGAATGAACGTCATTTTTCAAGGTAAACGAGAATCGTTTCTCGAAAGAAAATCATTTGTAAAAATATGGAGAAAATCAATTTTCAAAATAGTTTGAATATGTAATACACAAAGTCGGCGTAAACTTCCTTCCACTAATTTCACTGGAGTCCCTTCGGCTGTAGCTTGAAAAAGTTCGCGCCTTAATTCGGCTCTGCATATACATAATGGTAGATCTCCTGAACCAGAGACGGGTAAAATTTAATTTGAATAATAAATAACGAATAAAACCAACGTATAGCGATTTATTCGTGACGTTTATTTCTCGTTTGTTCATTGTTAAATATTTCATCGTATAGCCGATGAATATAAATGAATATAATATCAATGAGCGACGGATAAACGATCGTTTATCCTTTATTCGTTATTGGAAATTTGTATCTAGGTAAGAATTTTGCCCATCTCTGTCCTACAAACAAACCGTGGATCCGGCTCGGTAGAGAACCGGGATAGAGAGAAAAGAAATAGTGTGGCGAGAGAAAATAGGATTCGAGGGAGTCGGATCGCGGCATAAAGAAACGTTCGGTCGACCAACGAGAGCCGAATCGGCGAATCGCCCTCTCGAAAACATTTTTTTCGCGAGATCTCGCTTTTCTCGGCCCCCGCGATTCGCCGATTTTCCCTCGCGTTTATGCGAATAATTTTCAAAACCCACTTGACCTACTACGAGCGATATATAAAGAACAAAGAATGAAGCCAAGCGTTTACTGTACAATTATATATTCTTTTACGTTCAACGACTTACCATTGAGTAGACGAGTAGTATATTTTACATTACCGAAATATAGTAGCGTTAATTGTCTTACCCTAATTTTATATATCGTCGAAGATACGTATCCGCAGGAATAACGATTTTAGTCAGCACTACAGTGAAGTTACTATACGTCTGTAGATAAACAAATGGTCCGCAAAGAAATTTTAAAAACCGACACGATGTTCAATGTATTAACGGATCTTCTCTCGAAAAAAAAAGAAAAACCAAAAAAAAAAAAACGAACAATATACAACAATATGTAACGGGAGTAAAAACGTTTGCGCGTGTCCCATTCATTCGTCTCCTTCGCCCTCGTTAAGAGAAAAAAAAAAGAAAACCGCAAAGGACCAAGCGGAAAAGAAATAAAAATGCATTGGTTCTCGCACAAGCGAATCATGGCTTTTCGATTCTTTTATTTATATTTTTCTTATTGACTTATGGTGTAATAAAAAATACAAAAAAAAAAAAAAAGATAGGGACATCATCACGAGAAGCACAACATTGAACGATCACGGCGTTCAAATAAATAAATTACTCGTAGGTAGAACGCACAAAGGACCGCGTTACATTATGTACATACAAATAATGCGCATACAAGCGCTAGGTAGTAGTAAATTCATGGTTCCAAGCCGTTGTGTTTTAGAGTACGAACGTTACGCGGAATTAGCAGGACAGAGGGTCGAATCTTCAAAGTCAGACACAAGCTTGGCCGGGCGGAGAAGAGCTTCGTCGAAGTCGCCATCCCTGGCTATCGCCTCTGGTCCACGAAGAGCGTGCTCGCGAATGAACGCGGTTACCACCTTATGATTGACGTATGACATTGTCAGTCGGCATCCCCAAGAGACCAGTGCCAATGGCTGAAATGTCAATATCGAACATTTAATGAATCATGCATGATCTGTCTCAAAAGAAAATGTTTCCATTTGTCCCATTATAAAAGAAGGAGACACCAAGGAAAAAATTATATTCTACCGTTATAAGTACCCCCTCGATTTATTTTTTACAGGATTATGAATAATGGAGGTAACGAAGGCGGACAAAGTAATTGTCCCGCTCTGGGTAATATAAGATGATGAGGTTAGATGATTCAGACTGTATGTTATGACACTTACGCGGTCCTCGCTCAACATATCATAGGGACTGATGACGTGCCGTCGTAGACAGCTAGTGACTAGGCTCGTCAAGTGCTTCACCTCCAACGGATTGGCGCACGGATGATACAATGCGACGATCGCACCATGCTACATTCAGATGGGAGTAAAGGTATATCGAATCAAGAGTAACAGAACTAATAATTTTTATAGCAATTATACCTCGAGGCTATGAATCCACCTCTGCTTGGGCAGAAATTTGTATTCTCCGTAGACAGGCCATAAAGGTCTATGCGGTCCACTGAAGATACTCGATATTAAAAATTTATACCCGATTACTAGTTATTGATACAACGTACTTACAACAGGGGAATGTCATCGTCGTACTCTATCCTTTCCTGCATGCACTTATGCGTAGCCTGTATTATATTTTAAAATAATTAAAATAGCTGACAACAGGTAGCACCAATGTCGAGCGCGATACTTACGACGTAACTCTTTGGAATCTGCTCGCAGTACTTCAGGGGTATCGTTTCTATGTTTGGCATTAGCTTTTTCCCGTAACATGTATAATTGGTTGGAGAGCCATCCCAATCGATCGTTAAGTTAGTCTGAAAACAAGCATCGTAAGACACATTGAGAGAGTATTCTGATTTGAAGAGGGGGAAACAAAAATTGATTTTATAAGAATATTTTCGATCTGTCATTGGATAAAATAAATATCCTTGCAGTTCTTAAAAAAAATATTTTCTTCCATAACGATGAGAACCCTCAAAATCATATCGGTTGACGCCATATTGTTTAGTGACGAATGTTATGACACGTAGCTGTCTGTTTCCAAACTGGTTTATTATCATTAGACTGCGGATCTTTATGCAAAATAAAATCTTCGCGAACGTACCTACAAAAATTGAACCTAAATAGGAATTTATTTTATTCTGAACATATTACAACATGAACCTTACTTCACGATCTTTTTTATATTCTCGTAAATTGTTTGCATTTTGTAGGTTCTTGCACATTCAAATTTCCTATAAATGCATAAAGATCCGCAGTCTAGTTATCACAGTCATTATCAATGCAACAACGTTAAAAGTTGTGACTCTTGTTACTTGGGAATGAACCTTTAATATCTTCGAATTGCTAACCTTAGCATCATCGCAATTTGGCGACGGGTGTCCCATGGGCACTCCGTAAATAGGTTCCAAGAGTCCACGTATGAGATCTTCCTCCATTTTTGGAAATACCTTGGGCGGCGGAGTTGGATCACCTGGTTTGTCAGGCATCCACCGGCCTTTCCAGTTGTCGAAGTCATCGTCCGTATCTCGACGATTCTTTCCGTTACCGTACACGAGTTGCCTGAGCGACTGCACCTGGTCGAAACCCACGTACCTCAGATCCTCTGTAACGTTTCGAGCACAAATTATACCACCTTTGTCGTTGAAACAACGCAGAAGGTATGGAAGGATGCAAACACGTCGGTTATTGGTTAGGAAAACAGACAGCTGACCGCGTCAAAAATCGCCGAACAACGACGACTTGATGCGATGAAAAAAGGAACCACGGTTAAACTTTCATATCGTCACCTTCGACGTTGTCGTCGGAAAAGTCGATTTGCGCGACACTCCACGCGAAGAGATTGCATAGAAACAAAACGAGTCTGAATTCTGCTTTCATTTTCAGGCAGAGGCGACACGGTGGCATAGATGGTTCTCTGCACGGTGTCAAAGAATGGCTGCTGACGCGTTATGCTCCGCCATCTTGCGGTCTCAGTGAACGTTACTAGAAAATCAATGGGTGTAGTCAGCAAAGATAGCTGTGGAATGATTCTCTTGGAATCTCTGCTTTGATTCGTCTAATCGTTTCGAGTAGGTGAATCAAAGCAGAGAATTCAAGAAAATCACTCAACAGTCTGCATCAATTCCCAGTTCAGATGCTCGTCGTATGTTTATTTGGTTCAAGACGGACGCGATAAATATACATAACCACGGTTTAATTTATCTACGAATGCACGAAAGGAATGAAAGGTATCAGTGTACCTAGAATATAGTACAAGGCAATGTGTTTTATAAAACATATTTTCCTGTTTGTTCGTATTCAGTTGTTTGATGCTGTGTAACGGCTTTCTTACAAGTTCTGAGATCGACGTAAAAAACATAACATTGTATTGAAAAATTAACATTGTATCGTTCTATTATTTTGGAGAATTAATTATTGAGTACTTCATACTGTAGATTTGCCAATCGTAGCGACTCCGAACGGGGAATGCTCGATTAGCAAGAATAAAAACGCACCTTGCTGATTGTTGCGCATGCGCTGACGCACAGTCGCATGCTCGCCAATGGCAGGGCGGGCTATATAATTTGCTCGACCAAGAAAACTGCTCGTTCCAATTATTATATTATTCAATTATAATTACAATTATTAATCACCTCAGCTACCTCGTAGCTAGCTCTGTAGCTACGTTCAATTGTAGCTACAGCTACGGGCTTAGCAATCCCGAGGTACCCGAGGTATAGACCAGTGGGCCCCAACAGCATGTAAAGGAATCTAATGGAAGACAAATTGATGTAATACAGTACAAACTTGATATGTAAAACAAACATACATGTGCAAGGATAGACACAATAGTCAATGTAAAACAGATTTCTTCTTTGAACGTACCTTTATATATAAAAAAAAATTTCAATAACAAAAATTAATTATATCTGGAAATTATATGCATTAGAAAAATACATTAGCTGGACCAGACTCCCCCCTTAATTTAAAGCAACAGATTGTATACAATACATCGCTTATAAAATACAAATTCAAACACAAAACAATACGCAAGAATTTTCTGAAGTTAAAGTGTTTGTTACTCTCGGTCATGAGCGTACATTGATTTTCTAAATGGGAAAATGTCCTGGTCAAAGCACGACAGCGTAAATACCGTCCAGGTCGTGGTTGATGTATTCCAAGCAACTATATTAGCGTATACGGACGTTCTTATAATTTCATTAACTATCGAAGTCCCGTCAGTGGCGCGGTCCAGTGTTACCAGCAACGTCCACGACAACTTTGCAGCACGCCGCGCACCGACGTCATATCTTGTTTTCAAGATGATCTAAAAATAATTTATGCACGCTATCTTTGCCAAAAAAATGGCGAAATTTCCTTCGATACTTGCATAGCATCCTATAGAGCGAAGATGATCGAAGATTGAAGTAGGACTGTTTCACTTTACTGTCCGAAATACAGCCCCTAAGCGACATGTCTACATGGATACTAATCTCAAGTCTCATGGAAACTTATTGCCATGTAATAGGCAGACTTGGTAGAGGTCTATACCGATCGTCTTAGCGCGAAAACATCCCTGGGACAAATCTTGAAGATTCAGCCCCTTTCGTACGAGTCCCAGACGCGTGAAACGCGGTTCGGATTCGTTTGATGGTAAAAGGAGGAACAGTGGAGGACAATCGTGGTCAGATATGGCCGATTCAAGCGTTTTAGGATGGTTGCACTCGAGGGACGAAGTCCGCTACTTTCTTTGGTCAAAGGGAGCTCGATTGCTACCTTTGTCTAGCTTGGTCGCCCGGGATCGCTTTTTCTTAAACCTTACGACGTCCATGACGTTGTCAGGGTCGACGGACCCTCCCGACTCTTGTCTCTCATTTTCACTCCTTGTGACGATTACTAGGCACATGGGTACCTCGAAGCACTGGGAACAACTGAAACTTTGAATTCCTTTACTAATGTCTCACTCGGACAATATCACGCCAATTGATGCGTTTATTTAAAAGTAAAAAATTCGAACTGATGGTCGCCTATAATGATCACGAATTTTCTAACGATTTTCCTGTATTGCATCTTTGGGGAATTAACCGTGAATATCGAATCTCAATTGTAGTGGTTTACTTGTACGTTATGGAATGTAGCTTGGAAAATAAGTGTACACGCATGTACGTACTGTATACGTGTCATACTTTAACTTAAAGTCCTTAAGGGATTAACTCTGCGGCACAGGAATTCAGGTCATAAAGTAGACCCATGTTGCACAGGAATTTTATTGCGTTTTAAATCAAACAAGATTGTTATATTTTTATTAATAAAGGCCTACACATACAGCTATACACATGCGCCTATACACATGCAGCTATTCAAAATTTCGAGGTGGGATTAAAAATGTCTCACCATGCATTACGATACATCAAAAAGGTGGGACACTTTTGATCCCACCGTGCCCCATAGAGTTAAAGGAAGAACGGTATTCGGAAATATCGAAGAAGGGTGATAAAGGCGATTCGTTGAAAGACAGGCTACGTATGGTCGTCAAGTGGCTGTCAATCTCTATCATATGAGAGGTGATAGCGGAAATGGGTTCAAGCTGCTAACGCGCTCGACCAAAGGTAAACGGATGAGCGACTGCACTGTAAACATTGCGTCGAGTGGCCATATCCGCCATCTTGACTATCCATTACGCTCGAAAGGTTCACACCTCTCCCAGCAGAAATGTCCTTGTTGCTTTTTTCACACTTTGCCTGTGAACTGACGATGGAACCAATCCAATGACGTGTCAATTCTCAAGCGTTCTGTTCGATATGTCTAACAGGAGCCTGGATAGTTCTAACCAGCGTTGGTGGTAGACGAGATTTGTTGCAGCATCGATTGAATTCAAAGGTCGAGTGTTATTGACAGACCTCGAAATGTAACTGTACTCGAGAGTTGTGAATTGTTTCGAGGTAATCATTGGAACATTTTGTAACAATTTCGATATTTCTTTTATTTTTAATTCTTTTTCATTAATGCTACCTTGATTCGTTATCTTAGCTTTACATCGGTAAAAGGTGTTTGGATAGCTTGGACATTGGGAACTGAAAGTACAGCGATCAAGTATCAGTTAACTTGGCATCGGAATAAGTATGCTGTATCGATCATTTTTGTATTTTTCATTACATTTTCATGAAAGTCTCGCTGATGGATCGAGCTCGTTCTCCGAATAAAAACGAGTCCAAAGACGACCATTTTAGGACTACTTTTAGTTAAACATCATTCGAAGACATTCGCGAATCATTAGAATAGCATGTTAATAAAAATTGTACGAACGAGGTCGTGTTTGGTCTCATTTTCATCGTGCAGACATCGACAGGTCCATTCGTAATGGTTCGATAAAATTTTAG
>NW_026534679.1:0-23469 GCF_026225885.1 Hylaeus anthracinus
TCATTCAGAATAGCGTCGATGTCTGCTGGATATTATACGGAATTGGTATCGATCGAGTATTCATTGCAAAAGTTTCGGTATCAAGAATTAATAAGGAAGTATAGCTCAACAAGTTTAATAGGGTCCCTAAAGGAGTGGTCTGAGCGTCGTGGGTCGAGTGAAGGGAATGGGAACGAACTACCTCGGTTCTACCTCGGTTGAGCAGAAGATTCCCTAGAGATATTTCACATTGGCAGAGTTCCAAGCGATTCTCGTAAAAATATTCCACGTTCTATTAGTTTTAACGAGTATGCATTTTAAATAAGAACCACAGACACTCCATATGAAATTCTTCTTAATCACTTCACGTCCTCGTGGTCCATCGCTTCGTTCTTGATGCATATGGGTATCACAGAATTTGTATCGTTAATACAGTATACTAACTGTTCGTTATTTGTATGGATTATTAGTATTATTTATAGGAGAAAAGTAATGGTGCTTGAGAAAGATGTTGTACATAAATGGTCATGATACGTGAATGTATATGATAAATGCTTATAGATATACGTGCATGTACTATATGTATGTGTAAATATACGCAGATAATCTATGTACTAAACTGTATTTATATGTACATATACGTACTTGTTACAGATACTTATTTATATGGATATATTCATAACGAATGTCTTAATATCAATAATATCGAATTGGCATTAATGGTGTAATAGATCAATGGGAAACAAAGTCTGATTAGTAGTAAGCAATCGTATAGCAAAGGTAACCAACCTAACCAACATAACATAAATAGAACGAGAAGCTTTTCTCGAAGCCAGGATAAAGAGAATATAAAAAAAATCTCGATGTAGGTAAGACGAGGTCAACTTGTTGAGCTATACCTAAATATTTTGCTACCTTTCGACGCGTTTCCTGTGAAGTACTCGAGTGTCGAATTGCTTGGACATCAGTTGTAAGTAATCGTATCAGTCCCATCGCTACCAATGCGTCTCCTCTGCCTCGTTCTCTTTCTCCTCATTCCTTTTGGTCTTCGGTTCCAAACTCTTTCTCCCATTCGTTTCCTTCGACCCCGTATCCTTTGGCACGGCAGGGTGAGTTCGGGAACCGTCATTGAGCACTTCGTCGATCAGACCGGCGACCAGGTGGGCCAGGCCCGAGGCGAGCTGATCAAGGCTGAGGAGTATCGGAGCGAAGCTCGTGAAGGTAAACGAATCGGACCGTTAACGTTTGATCGCCGCTGGATTAGTCTTGTTGTTTTTTCATCCGAATCTCTATCTGGAAAACGACTTATCGACCTAATTATTCATCGGAAAGCGAAATCACCACAAACAGTACTGTGTGTGTATATCAAAGGACCGTGATAGTCGAAAATCAACCGAGAGTTTTGGCTTTCTCTTTTTTATTTTCTCAACCAAAAACAATTTTGCCATCTGGTTTTGCTGTTATTTTGGCAAGATTAATTGTGCATTCCGAACATTTTCCTATATTTTTAAGTACGCTACAAGTATTATCATTTTAATTTTTAACATTGCTCCTACATAATGGTATAAGTTAAAACTGGTTCCATGCAACGATACAAGTATTATCTGGAATAGTGTATGTTTTGACATCTGGTTTACGTTTATTGATGTTCATTTAGTTTTTGCATTTTATTTACCACGATTGTTCGCTTACAAGCAGGGAAAAGTATACCAATAGTATGTAGGGAACCGAATCCAAAGGAAACAGTGATTGTTAATAATCCAGCGGTGATCACTGACAGTTATTAACTTTGTAGTGAAAACTAGGGGATAGGAGCAAAGGATTCCGATTAGATACTGCAGCGTAAAAACAACCCTGACGATACGTATCCAGTTTGCTTCGCAACGTATCGTTTCTTCTGCCTGTGACGATGCCTCCTTTATCCTAGTCCCTTGCATCCGATACACTAGCTATCGAACTAATCTTTTTTGTCAACTCGTGTTTCTAACCATTAAACATTTATTATTAATTCTTGTCTTCATAACACTTTTAATCTCGTTGTTAATTTTCTTTAGTAAACGCATTCTATGTAAGTAGATCGTTTTTATAAAATTGCGTGCAAATAGCGTAGGTAATGGAACCGAATTTTTATTTTATGAATATCAAATTTTAATAAATAAATTTTATAAAAAATACTAGTGAAATATGTGTGTTAGTATTACATCTACTCTCTTACTTTCTACCTCTAGAGTCGATGTTCCGTCAATTTATATTCATTTAGTTATTTTACATCTATCGCACAAGTTCTTCGCAAAGTAAACGTGCAGAAAATAAAGTAGAAAATGTAGAGAGACGAGACGTAGCTAAAATGCTGTTATAAAAATTTAATCTCGAAAATCTCATTAGAATGTATTTACTGAAGAAGAGTTCTAGAACGAGATTGAAGGCACAACGATTTAATTTCATTATTAATAATGAATACTTAATGGCTTGAAACATGAGTTGTGTTTAATTTTGCACGGGCATTCTATCGCTCAGTACTAATTGTTTCTGTCGTAATCGACCGTTTGGTTTTGCACGGAATTCTCTTAATCACTTTCCCGTCGAATTTTTATTTTCACTAGCCGGTCTAACGAATGATACCTTCTCTTTTTAATTCATTTTTTATGTAGGTAATAAAGACACTGTCAGTTATATATTTTTCCTTTTATTTTATTCTTTACTATTTTACTTCCTAACCATGGATTAACTCGAATACGTCAATTAGTATCGTTCACAGTTACAAAGGCTTACCGTTGAGAAGAATTTGCTTGCTTGCTTTACCTATAATATTAATAATAATTGACATTCAGAGAGAATTTTCAATTCATAGAAATCTACAATTTCATAATGCTTTGCAATAAATATTTTGCTACGAATTTTATCCTTATTTTTCTGTCATATTAACCCAATTATTAATTTTTATGTATACCGCTAATTTTTTACGGTTTCTTATTTTCTCTTTTTTCCTTGTCCCATAGTATTGTATTGATTGATATTTTCAAATCTGTATAGGAGGAAGACCCTTTAAGTTGTAACATACCCGTCGCATTTAATCGTAGACCGTAACTCCTCTTTAAAAGTCCTGATTTCTATCTTGATAAATGTTTCGGAATCGTCGCCATTACGTTTTTCTCAATGCATCAAGTAAATGCGGTACGATACATAAACGGGAACAGATTTCGCACGCTATTGAGAATAGAAACTTTTATATTTTTTATTCAACTTTCAGGATTTCAAACACGATCACATGTGGTGTGTAATACAATAATTATTAAGAGCCATGCCTCTTCGACATCCTTCGTTGTCTCTTAAACAGGGAATTATCGACCTTGTTAAACAAGATTCATTCTAGTGCGAATGGTATCGTGTTTGGACTCGTTTTCATTGGGAAAACGTCGTCGATCCACCTGATCCAATCCAACCGAAGTTCGCGACTTTTATCGAGGAGTTGCAGTAGAAACATTTCGTTAGCTTCACTTTCTCTCTCGTCTTTTCTCTCATTGCTTTCTGTTTGTTCATCTATCTGTTTATCCTTCGGTCTACGTCTGGTTGTTCTCTAATGTGCGAGAAATTGATATGCCTTTCGCTGTTCGCCGCATCACGAAGACGAAGCATCCGATTTTTCTGTTTCCTCTTGATGATTTTCTACGCTTTGTACGATTCGACCGTGTTTCGTTTGTCCGTCGTTTTATTTTCTGGCGGTCGTCTGATGCGAATCGTATCTTTCTTTTTCTGTCCACAGAAATTGTACTTCATCATAATCTGCGTCTTAATATTGGCCGTGATATTAATCTCCATCATAATAGCTTGCGTTCCAACTGGTAGCTAAAGAGCCGTGCATTACGTATGAAAGAAGTGGGGGAATGTTCATCTTTTCGTGGGACACGTGGTAGAAAAAACGTTTGCGACCGACTCGTTGAGGGAAAGGGATAGAATTACGATAGAAACAGAGACGGGCAAAATTTTTACCCATACGATAATCTCGTATAACGAATAAAAAAAAAAAATAAAGGAACAATCTTTTATTCGTTACTCGTCGATTAGAGGCTAGAATCTATATTATAGAACGAGATATTTCACAATGAACGAATGAAAGTTTCACTGTTCGTTCGAATAAACGTCACGAATAAATCGCTACTCGTTGGTTTCATTCGTCGCCTGTTATTCGAAGAAAATTTTGCCGATCTCTGGATAAAAGGAAGGGAGGAGGATAGTTCGAAGCGGAAAGAAGAGTTAGACGCGTCTTGGTACTGTACGAAGAGAAAAAGATCAGTCCTGTAGAGTAACAGAGATGGGCAAACTTCTCGCCCAGATAACACGTCTGAATAACAAATAGAAGGTAAGCTACCTTGTATCCTTTACTGACTGGATAGAAAATAGAATTTGAAATATATAATAAATGTTGCTGTACGTTGTCTGTCGTCTAAATAAAATGTTGCCAATCTCCGGTGAGTAGGATGCAGGAGGATAAAGATCCTCGAGTAATGCTTAGTTGCAGGTCTCTCGAAGACTGATTGTAAAGTTTAGGCCAATTTTAGAAGGAATTCCTTCCAGGACTGATCTTTCCTTCTCCCCGCAATACATCTATTAGCAGGAAATACTCGACCACGCATCCACTTCAGCATAGTCAACCAGCTAGCAGCACCGGTTTTCGCTATCCTCCTCTCGGGCACCAGTTTTTCTCGACTTCTAACCTCTATCTCCGAAGCAACTTGTTCGTTAACACAATAACTCATTAATAGAAACTAATTTGTTCTACTAACGCGGCCAGTTTGCACGTCGAATGCACCAGGCGTACATTGGTTCATCTTGTGTGACTATTGACCAGACTCTTGTGTGACTACCGACCGACCAGTCGTGTCGTTTCTCTCGTTAGCTCGTTAGTTAAGCTCGAGACGAGTAAAATTATTTTCTGGATAAACAATAAACGCAGAAAGGTAGCATTCAAATTTTTTCATTTGTTATTTGAAAAGACTGCGATGCTAGAGTACTCCGCAGTATCGACTGAATAGTTTTGAAGGAGGTCGGTAAGATGGAGTACTCTGTCGGTCATGTAGCGGAGATTTCTTTACATTACCGACAGAGCACTTTATCGATTGGAGAGCTCTTTCGTAGTATTCTGTCGGTAAACGTCACGCTTGACGAACGCTACAAATGCATAGAACCCGCATTCACAGGTCCAGCAAATAATTTAATCGACACGGGTAGAAGATGATGAATTCAAAGAAAATTCTGTCCATCTCCGATGGCCAACGCGTAGTCTCGAAAATCAAGACAGACGAGAGCAAAGACCGCGGTCGATTCGCCAAGTACCTTGCCGATCACGATCTTTCAACTTGTGTTACCAGTGCCAGCGCTGGCAATGGTTCTGGTACCGGTGTGAGTGGTTCGTACAAACTTCGATGGGTAACATCCAACCATGCCAACGAGAACATCATGGTCTACCACGAAGTTCGAGTCTCTTTCTACGAGATCCTTTTACTTGGTCGCAGCCACGCACGTGTACCAATTCCAGAGCGCGAGATCGCGCGTTCCTCCGAGTGATCGCAATATTGTACTTTGTTCGCAGAAATTGATGTTCATCGTAATTTGCCTGACACTAGTGTTCATCATTTTCATAATCATTCTGGTGTACGCGTTGTAAGAAGATCGAGGGTCGAATACGAGAGCATTTCAGGGAATAGTGCACGAGAGGCGATCACGAGAGACGAGCCAAGGAATACGTGAACACGGGTTTTCCCTCGCGAACAAACTCCGTGGACGGATTTTCTGCGATCGTATTCGATCGATCCCGAGTAGCGCCAAAGAATAGAAGACAAACGAGTTGTGGAGGACGGTGACGGAGGAGTTAAATGAAGAAAGGTGGAAGTACATGACGAGAAAGGAGTGTCTAGTTCCGCACGGGGAATACCCGTCCCAATCGAGTTCCGTTTTTATCGACAAACTGCATCACTGTCTCCGTTGATCGTTGACCCGGCACGTGCTCGAGCGACTTTTCGCTGTCCTTTGTTTTCATATCCGTTTCCAAGTTCTTAACATGGAATTACCGCGAGAATTTATAATACGTTCGCACACGAGTACCCGCGTCGAAAGAGTGTATACGTAACTGTGGTGTTAGAGCTGCTCGAGATCTCTCGACTAGACGTATTGGAAAATTCCTAACGATCTGGACGAGACACAGACTCGTATGATTTGTACAGAGGGATTCTTAACACGTTGCCAACCGATCGGGGAAATTCTCCAGTTTTCGTCGTGCTGCATTGCGCGCTTATAGGCATACAGAATAAGCGTGTGTACGCCAACTGCAGGCGATCTAAAATTAAAGATAATATTGACACGGAAGTAGATATGGATCTCGAGCAGCTTTACGCAGGTATATTACCATAGTCGACTCGAAGGGCGACCGGCATACACGAATCAATACGAAACCGATGTGTCGCCATGATTCCGAGTAATTGCCTCGCGATGCCCGAAGCGTATATTTGTTGTATTTCCGTCGCGAGCGATCGCAATCTCGCTCGTCGGCGTGTATTATGTAAATAATTGCATTTGTATAGAACAGGTAATAATATTTAAAATTACGAACGGTCATGTTGCGAACCGTTTTGATTCCTTGTTGAGAGCGCAGTTTAGAGTGATAGAGTAAACGACTCGAGGAGTCGATTGGCTGTCGCGAACGTTCCGTTCGAATCGGTTAATGGTACGATGAATCGATGATCCAACGATTCGAAGATATGGACAGAGATTGGCAGGCGCGCGCGCACACACGCAGAGAGGCACTAGCTGCGATTCGAGAAGGACCGAAAAAAGGTACGCGAAGGGAAGATGAACGCGTACGCAAACGACGCAACGTGGCTCGTAGCGTAGCAGACTGATGATAACCGTAGCGGATAACCGCGAACGGTAGGACCGTACGCCATCGCGTTACGTACTTCGTTTGTAATCCATAATTGTATTTTTGCCGATCCGTTGATGCCGAGTGCAGAAGAAGATCATGATCATGATCTGCGTCGCTATACTCGTCGTCATTCTGGCCACCAGCGTCGCTGGATACTTTGGACTGTGAACGCCGAAATCAGGTATCCATTTAGCGTTTAACACGGGGATGGGCAACCGGTGGCAATTTCGCGCAAATGATGCATGCCGTTGTGTTTTCAGAACAGTCCAAAAGCGTCGCCGTCGTGTACGCGAATGCGAGCCGTCGGCAGCAACTGTATCCAGGCAAGTCGGCCCGAAACGTAAGAAATCTCGCCGTTTCAAAGTCGAACAATCGCCGTCGTCGGCGTGGTCGACATTGGCTGCATCGACGATCCGGTCGCAGCAGTCATCCACGGTTACGGCTACGATCTCGGCCGCGGCGTCGTCGACGAGCATCCCGTCGACGCTCGACGTACCTCGTCCCGCCGATCGTCGTTGAACTCGTCCTCCTGCTCCTCGCATTCCGCCTACGCAAGCACCGGGGGAACACAGCCAGAACAACGAGACCAGCTCGGAGGACGAAGAAACGCCGTCGCCTGCTGCCGCTGTCGTTGTTTGCACGATCGTCCTCTGTCGCTGTCGCTGTGCCGGCATCGACGAGATCGCTATAATCCCGGTTACGTTTCGTTCGGCTTCCAACGAACACCGTTTCACGGACAGTTTCGTTGGCCAGTCTCGTTCCGTTCCGCGAGCGTCGCCACCTTTTTCACCGAGACGTAATATCCCACCGTACATCGTCGATCCGATTCGCGGTCTTGCTATCCTTCGCGATATATCTCTTATCCTAGTTTACACCGTATTTTTGATACGCCCGAGGTAGCACGCGATGACCGACAACACCGAAACTACTCCTACTGTATCAAGCTGGTACCAAATGTAAGGATGGAGGACGTGTCATATGCCTGACATCTAAAACACGCGTGGAAATGTGTACAAGGAAAATGCGTATTAGTTTCTCGAAAGTTCTAATTTACAGACATAAGAATTACTAACTCAAGTTTAGTTTAATTCGTTTAGTTTAATTATACTACTTTTGTGGTAGATGATTGTTTATCCCCAACTAAACAGAAGGATTAGTCCGTCTTTTTCGTCACGTAAGGCCATAACGAACTTATATCAAGGTTTTTTTACGGTATTGTATCAACTTGATACACCGAGTGTTTGGTACGCATCGAGTACTAAGTAAGTGTATCGAATGCACGGCGTAAACTAGGTATAATAATTATCTCGAAATATTAACACCCCTACCCCCCCCCCCCCCCCCTCCCTTTGCCCCATTATAAACATTAGACAGATTTCCACTTGTTTCCGGATCATCGAGAGATTCCGCTAGAAGCGACGAAAACACGCGAGGATGGGCAAACCGCGATCGGAAAAACTCGTGTTTATACGTCGCAAAGGGGAGGAGGAGGGGAGAGTGGTATCACGCGTCCGCTGGTTGGATCAGTCTAAGGCGTTATTCCCTCGAGTGAACGACGCTGTTATGTTCTCGGTCGAGAGAATAACGCGAAAAGGTCGCACGAAACGAATCCGAGTCCGCGAATCACGCGTACCAGGGCTGTCCGGCCTACGAGATGAAAAGAAACAGTATTCGAAGCAACTGCCTGCGTCCCATCGTGAATAACATATAGCTGGCCATCGATAATCGCGAACGTAACGTGTATCAACGTATCCCGTTCCTAGCCAAGTCTGAAACCCAATGGAATTTCTCTGTAACGCGGGGCTACCGAGCGATTCTCTCGTTCGTCGCGTCGGATCTAGCTCTGGTAGCTGCGTCAAACTCTGACTAACCCACCCAAGTGCAATCTTTTCACTGTGATTTTACAACGAGCTTGGAAATCGGTTCTTCGCTGATTCTCGTGCGCGCTTGAGAAATAATTGATCGCTTTCATCGACCTGCAGCTGGTTGGAAAGTATCTGACTGTGCTTGTCGCAAACGCTGCGCAATTACTCGTGGAATCGTAAGTTGATGTGTCGTTTTTCAGAGTTAACCTTATCTGACTATTTATTGGCTGTTAGTTTTGTTCGATTATTTATTAAGCATTTATCACGGTTATTGATTGTTTAGTAATTATAATCAAGGATGGCATTTCGTTCGGTACAGTCCACGGCTTCGTGGAATGTAGTAGTACTTCGATCGTCACTTAGGTGGCGCGTCTCGTCTTTGATCAAAGATGGCGGCCTTCGTGTTCTCGCAGAAGCTACAGGTTTTCGTCTCTGAGAGTGTAATCAAGTTTTTTTTTTTTTTTTCAACGTATTGCACACAGTCACTAGCAAACATATCAGATTATTCGAAGCGTATCATCTTCCACGCTAGACCTCTCTACAACGAAACAACGGTGAATCGTAAGTAGTACTATTCGTTTGGGTTTCAATGATTCGTGACTACACATGAATATTCATCTTGGGAAAATTACCAAGCATTATACCTTGGTAATGGTTTCGTCGAATGTCGTTGACACGTCTCAGTCCAAGGACGTAACATAGCGCGCGAATGAAAACACAACCACAAAAAGTGTCAGCTGCTATCAAGTAGAGTCTTGTTACAATGTATCGGTCTAGATGGTGTCAACGAACCCAGTCGACCGCAAACAGCGCCGGTAGAGTGGTTTAACGATGCGTCGAGAAAAACCATTTTCTTTATACACGGAAACGTCTACGGAGCGTCGCGTAATCGCATCACAGAATTGCAAAGAAAGAATTTCCAAGTTAGTTGCGATCTTAGGATAATTTTTGTTTTATTGCATACGTATACGTAAGTAGCTTGAATCTCGCTTTCGACGGTGTGTCTTTGATTAGCCGACGCTGCTTTATCGAATCGAGAGATCGACGGAATGTCCTCAACTTTGCGTTGCAGGAAACGCCATTAGGTATCGGGTTCGATCGACCGATCGACGCAAACGCTTCGTTCCACTTCGTGGACGCTAATCGATCTGCGTCGAGTTCCATGCAGCAACAGACTATATTTTCTTTCGACGAACTTGAACGCGACAATATGGCAGCGAGGACCAGAACGTTGCTCTGATCTCGCTGCTTTTTAACGAAACCTAACTTAAAACTGAACGTATGATTCATTGGTTCATTATGTTTATATAATTTGCATGGCATGAACGGTTGCGAACAAGCCACGACAGTTTTGTTCATTTTACTACATGGCACGGTGCTTCTCAACCTATTCGTGGTATAGCCCCCTTCACTTAATTGGTAGCTCTTTGTAACAAATTGTTTTGACAAAAATTTGAAGATACCGAAGGATGATGATACATCACTTGAAAAAGAACCACAATATTTGTTATATGTTAACACGTTGATCGCCATGTCACCCAATATATGGGTGACAGTGTTTCTCACTCGAGAACTAGAAAGATTAATTCTAAAAGACGTCACGGGAGATGAATCTAAATGAAATTCACGAGTTTTGATGTGGTTACAAAACTAAATACCACGATAAATATTTCATTGCCTAGACTCTGATAGTCTAAATAATATTTAATCTTAGCAGAAATTTTCAAGAATATTCGTTTGCCAGTCAACGTGTTAAAGTACGTAACATAAAGTAGCAAAAAATTACAATTTAATCTAAATGTAGTAATTTACATTTACACAAATTTTTGTTTTTTTTTTAAGCCTGAAGCTACAACATTTTTGGGCCCTCTACTTACAGGTTAAGAAGCACTGATATAGTACAGTGAAACATAGCGTAGTACGTCACAGTGCAGCTCTGTGCAATATAGTTGAAAAGTTGAGAACATTATGGTACAGTACAACACCGTACAATACGGATTGGATCAGTTCGCTGCCGTTTCGTCCGCTATCGCGTACCCCCGAATTGTCTAGCGAGCGGTTCGACGAGAACGACGATGGCGGCTCGTGCATTTCATGAATTCGTATAGACTAATCGCCTTCGTTTGTTGCAATGTATCGTAATCAGCGTGGTTCTGTCGGTCGTCGACGATTCGTCCGAAGTCAGGAAGAGTATTTCGCGAAGATGTGTATGTATCTTTAAAACGATCGGTCATCGGCGCGGAATACATGTTGGAGGAGGAAGTGGGGGGAAATAATATTGTGACGCAGAGGAGAGAAAAAAGAAACACGCGAGAAGGAGGGAAGAGGGTATCTATAAAGCTGCAGCAATAATATAATATAGGTGTTACGGAGAAATAATTAACGGTAACACAATCGTCGACGATGATATCTGGGTCGTACCGATAATACCGATAATGTACACGGAAATGTATACATATGTAACACTATATATATATACAGAGCAACACGCGCGCGATAACGCGTTCGTGCGCACCGTAAAGACACATATACATAACTATACATACATACATACACGCGTGCACGCGTACATGCATAGACACATCTATATATACAGATACATTACACGGACACATACACGCGCGTTACATGTATATATATATTACATAGTTAGTCGGCACAGTCGAAAAGAGTAATATATTAACGATAATAATTTATTATTCGCGACGCCTGTTGCTCGTGAACTATCAATTAAATAATCGCTTTTCGAGCAAGGAACGAGCGACGTTCGTGTTAATGTTTTGTTGATTATATTATATGAACGTTGAGGTACATATATTTAAAAGATTATGGGTTAATGTTTAAAAATGATATAAAGGTAAAAAGCAGTTACACGCTACACAGGCCACGTCGCGTACGTTGCTGTAATAACGATATTAAACATAGTGCGATAATGTGGTGGTGGCAAATTGATGAAAATACCGTGACGATAAAGAAAAAAAATGAAATGGCAGAGAAACGGAAGGAAAGTACCATTAACAATGATGATGATGATGATAATGGTGATGATGATGATGATGATATGATGATGATAATGGTGATGATGATGATGATGATGATGATGATGACGACGATTGACGATGAGGACGATGATAATGATTAAGAATAATTAACGATACTTAAAAATCACTTTGCATTGTACAGAGGCATAATAATTGTTAGTTTAGATAGTTACGTTGCCACGATCTATTACTTAATCATTCGATACAACTAAAGGTAAAGTTAACGTGTAATCCCTCTGTCACGATATGAAATCGATCGCCGTGTAAGATGGTGTACTCGGTATTTGTTGTGTCTGGCTTTTCGAATCGAGAAAAACGTTCGAGTTCCGTTCGCGTCGTCGGAGTGGATATTGTCGTTCGCTTCCGAATACCGATCAGGCGCCAGAACGTTCGTTTCGAAGTTACTTACAGCAAGTGATCGCAACTCCATCTTCGACTCGCGAGGTCTCGTTACTTCAAACGGCGCGGCGCGCTCCTCTAACAAGAGAAGGACCCAAACAGTTCCCCTCCAATCGTAACGTGCTTTTCCAGGATAACAGAAGAGATCCTCGTTTGAATGAGCGAAACGTAAGCCGTAGACACTCGATAATTGCAGAGATACAAGTAATTAAATTTACGTACTAGTCCCACTGATACCACTAAAATTATCAAGCATCTACATCTAAAGTTGTACGTATTTCATCAGGTATTTGCATTTTTACTGGGCTGCAGAAGCACGTTAGAATCAGAGGGAAACAGATCAGGTCCTTTCCCTGTAAGCGTTGCTTCGCGTCTCCAACGGAAATATCGATTCGCGAACCAAGCGTTCGTCGCTCCGGCGAATACAGTTACACGGATCTCTCTCACTCTCTCTTTCTCGGTGTTTATTAAATATATTTAGTATTTCGGTGGTTCGCGAGATTCGTAAAATTACCGCGAGACGCGAAACGCTTTCCTCTTCACAGACTTACCACCACCACCACCAACCACCACCACACTTGAAGCAATCTTTTGTCGCGAATACGTTGCCGGCTCTAATAGTTAGTCGTTTGACTACTCAACCAACGTACCAGAGACTGGCAAAATAAAAAAAAAACCGTTACTCGGATATGTATTTATCAAATTGCTTCGTTCAACGTGAAATGTAATTTCATTCTGTAGTTCGATCTCTAATTTTCATTCGACGAGTAACGAATAAAAAAATCGTTTATCTTTTATTCGTTATTCAAGGTTTCCATCTAGATGAGAATTTTGCCCGTCTCTGCCGTACGTATTGTCCGTTCAACTCAGAACCCATCGGGACAAGAAAGTCGCGAACACGATGATAAACGCGCGTCGTCTCCTGTGCGCATGGATTTTCTATCCGAGCCCTACCGCTCTGAACAACAATCTACCGTCTAGGTTATTTTTTATTCTAGCTTTTAAATCTCGTACGTCGTTAGGGTTTTTCTCTTACGCGCGCGTGTACAGCGACTCTCGCGATAGGAATTGAGGAATTGAACCTTCCTTTCTTACCATCGAATCAGTTTTCCGAGGCACGATAGATTTCGGCGGTAAACAGGCTTCGAGAAAACTTGTTCGTTTCGCCACAGACGCATGAACACCGTTAGGAGGGATGTAGACACTAAGCACGCTTATGCGCAAGGCGGATGCACGCGATGTTCGTCCGTCATTGACGGACAAACCGTTTGACGTGTTGGGCAAAATGACGTTTGATTAATGTTTGATGAATCGTACGATCCATCGCGAATATTCAATTATAAGAGTAATCGGAATTGACGAATAACACAAATAGTCTAACCGAATATAATCATGGAGCACGTTTAACTTGTGGATCACGATCCGATCGCATAGTATTGATTACGACTGAATCGGTACATTAATAATACATGACATTTCTTGCGAAGATATCTATTTATTAAATAAGCGAACGGGCAATTACAAGTTACGAAACGAAAACTAGCGAATTACGGAACAGATGCAACAATAATTAATATAAATATGAGTCTATAAAAAGTATATACGTATTATTTATATTAAACTATATAATTTACGATATTTTAAGAATATAATTTATTCTTCTATTAAGTTTATTTAAACGAACCTGATGGATTCGAATCCACTTGTATTTAAATAATTCTATTAAATCATACATTTAGAATTACGAATGCGTAGGTATGAAAAGAACGGTAGATATGAAAAGTACCAATCAAGTTTTGTGTACTAATTTCTCGTTTTTCTTCGAATCACGATAGATACAATTATCCCGTCAAAGTAACTTTTCATTCAGTGATTAATCTATATATATATATTTTATATCGGTGTCCAATTCTGTCAGCGAATCATCAATGATATAGCAGTTTTTTGCGCACTGCGGTGTTTAGGAAGGAACCGCTGCTCTCTGCTAGCGGCGTTCGTGCGCCTCTGGTAGGTACGGTCGAGTTTATCGAAGCTGGGCTCCACGCACGATAATCGACAGTGCGCGCGTTACTCGGTTTGGCCTAAGAACGAACGAGAGGCTTTCTCGATAGTAGTCAATCTTTAGCTTCGCTGTTTTCCTTGTTGACGAACAGATGTCGGAGAGCGAATCTTCGATCTTATCCCGAGCGCGTTAGTGATTCCGATGTCCGCCTGTCTATCCGTCTCTCTTTCCCTCTCGATCTCTGCGTCCTATCGACTTGCGCGTCCTTCCGCGGATTCATGACGGAAGCTTTGTAGCCAGTCATTAGAGATGGGTAAAGTTTGAATTGATATAACAGTTGACAAACGAGAACACCGCATAGCAAACTTGCCTTAATATAGAACAATTAAGTTTTCTATGTGGTAGATAAAATTATGAAATAGTTACATAAAAATTAGTTGTCGGTATAGAGAAGAACATTAACGTCAATTTACCCTATAGGCTTCGTAACCATCGTTTATTCTGATCGACGTGCGTTTGATATAGTTTCTATAAAATAATTGAACCGAAGTTGTTTAAATATTCGTTCAACTTGAGATTAGGTCGAGAGAAGCACCTCGGTTGAACCATTGTCCCGTTTGCATAATCATCGGTATATTATTTTAAATATCTATCTTGTGTTGTGTGAGTGGCTGTAAGGCGTTCTCGTTTTTCGTCTTATTATTATTGGAAGAATATGTGGCCCGTCTCCTTGTGTTAAACTTGTCCATCGAGAATGTAGATGCGATCCAGGCGAGGCAGAAATTGGGAAGACGAGAAATAAACGAGAGAGGTGGTCAATGGGAGAGTGAGAGAGGGAGAGAGACCGGGAATCGTGACGAAGCAAGAGGGAACGCTTTAGAGACCTTTGAACGCGACAGGACAAAGTGTGAAAAGAAAAATGTACATTGGTCGTGTCGCATCGGTGCAATTATTACTTCGAGAGACTACTTCAATAACCTTATGAGTGTCAATTCCACTTTCAAGCGTAAATCGTAAGTTTGCGAGATGATGTTTTGAGACTAAAGAAGACGAATAAAAAGAAAAAAGACAAAACAAACGAACAAAAAATAAAAGAGCGATCAAAGGGAAGTTCGGTGTTAATCGTAACGTTAAGGATGGTTGCGCTGGCGCACCGCTGGTGAGCGCCACGCGACAAAGTGAGATTACTAATAAAATTTACATTACTGAGAAACAAAAGTAGGGGAATGAGAGAGCGGGAGAGAAAGGGGAAGAAAGTGCGAACGGTATTAAATATGAGAGAGAATAAGAAGAAAACAAAACAAAAAAAAAAGAAACATGGAAAGAGAGAGAAACACACACACACACACAACGTGCGAATCTGCGAATACGAGGTTTAGTGGCGTGCCTGAACTCTGGACGACAGAGTGTGTGCGCGTGTGTGTGTGTGCGCGCGCGCATGCGTGGCTGCCGTGTGGATGGGTGTGCGAAAGTTGAGCGCGAGAGAAACATGAGAAACCAACAGAATTTAGCACGTTCAAAGAGGTACGAATACTTTTTATCGTAGATATTTCATAGGCGAGATTCATAAAAATGAACAAAATGGGGAAAAAAAAAAAGTGAAATAAGACCTGTATCAACTAACGGTTACTTACTCAATAAATCAACGGTGTTTTTTCTGCCTATAAATCGTATTTGCGTCTCGTGTTTGTGCATCGAGCGAGCACGGATTTTCACTTCTCTCTCTCTCCCTCTCGAACGAGATAAAGAATGATAGACAATTATTTCGTTTCTCGTCTTTAATACGATGTACAATTACTGTTACTATTATTATTATCATTATTATTATTGTTATTACTATTATTATTATACTGTACAAAGTTGGCAATAATCTTAAGAGATCCACCGTCGTAATCTTTAATTCCTTGAGGCGGGAAGAGAACGCGCGGCGAGGCAAGGCTTCAGACTCGTCCGGAGGAAACCAAAGAGAGGAGTGACGATTTACCGCAGCAGTAGAAATATAACATGTGATCAACTGAATGTGCCCTTTCACCGTGTAACCATGCACAAAGATTTATTCCTCTGTGAGTATACACACGCATACACAGCGCCGGATTAAGTTCTTGCAGATCCATGGGTTACGGATACTGTGAGGGCCTCCATAAAAGTAAAGAGTAATTAGATAACGTTGAAGAATAAACCATGTATCGTCTATTATTACGTTTTTAAGTGAAAATAATTTTTGGGAATGAACGTCATTTTTCAAGGTAAACGAGAATCGTTTCTCGAAAGAAAATCATTTGTAAAAATATGGAGAAAATCAATTTTCAAAATAGTTTGAATATGTAATACACAAAGTCGGCGTAAACTTCCTTCCACTAATTTCACTGGAGTCCCTTCGGCTGTAGCTTGAAAAAGTTCGCGCCTTAATTCGGCTCTGCATATACATAATGGTAGATCTCCTGAACCAGAGACGGGTAAAATTTAATTTGAATAATAAATAACGAATAAAACCAACGTATAGCGATTTATTCGTGACGTTTATTTCTCGTTTGTTCATTGTTAAATATTTCATCGTATAGCCGATGAATATAAATGAATATAATATCAATGAGCGACGGATAAACGATCGTTTATCCTTTATTCGTTATTGGAAATTTGTATCTAGGTAAGAATTTTGCCCATCTCTGTCCTACAAACAAACCGTGGATCCGGCTCGGTAGAGAACCGGGATAGAGAGAAAAGAAATAGTGTGGCGAGAGAAAATAGGATTCGAGGGAGTCGGATCGCGGCATAAAGAAACGTTCGGTCGACCAACGAGAGCCGAATCGGCGAATCGCCCTCTCGAAAACATTTTTTTCGCGAGATCTCGCTTTTCTCGGCCCCCGCGATTCGCCGATTTTCCCTCGCGTTTATGCGAATAATTTTCAAAACCCACTTGACCTACTACGAGCGATATATAAAGAACAAAGAATGAAGCCAAGCGTTTACTGTACAATTATATATTCTTTTACGTTCAACGACTTACCATTGAGTAGACGAGTAGTATATTTTACATTACCGAAATATAGTAGCGTTAATTGTCTTACCCTAATTTTATATATCGTCGAAGATACGTATCCGCAGGAATAACGATTTTAGTCAGCACTACAGTGAAGTTACTATACGTCTGTAGATAAACAAATGGTCCGCAAAGAAATTTTAAAAACCGACACGATGTTCAATGTATTAACGGATCTTCTCTCGAAAAAAAAAGAAAAACCAAAAAAAAAAAAACGAACAATATACAACAATATGTAACGGGAGTAAAAACGTTTGCGCGTGTCCCATTCATTCGTCTCCTTCGCCCTCGTTAAGAGAAAAAAAAAAGAAAACCGCAAAGGACCAAGCGGAAAAGAAATAAAAATGCATTGGTTCTCGCACAAGCGAATCATGGCTTTTCGATTCTTTTATTTATATTTTTCTTATTGACTTATGGTGTAATAAAAAATACAAAAAAAAAAAAAAGATAGGGACATCATCACGAGAAGCACAACATTGAACGATCACGGCGTTCAAATAAATAAATTACTCGTAGGTAGAACGCACAAAGGACCGCGTTACATTATGTACATACAAATAATGCGCATACAAGCGCTAGGTAGTAGTAAATTCATGGTTCCAAGCCGTTGTGTTTTAGAGTACGAACGTTACGCGGAATTAGCAGGACAGAGGGTCGAATCTTCAAAGTCAGACACAAGCTTGGCCGGGCGGAGAAGAGCTTCGTCGAAGTCGCCATCCCTGGCTATCGCCTCTGGTCCACGAAGAGCGTGCTCGCGAATGAACGCGGTTACCACCTTATGATTGACGTATGACATTGTCAGTCGGCATCCCCAAGAGACCAGTGCCAATGGCTGAAATGTCAATATCGAACATTTAATGAATCATGCATGATCTGTCTCAAAAGAAAATGTTTCCATTTGTCCCATTATAAAAGAAGGAGACACCAAGGAAAAAATTATATTCTACCGTTATAAGTACCCCCTCGATTTATTTTTTACAGGATTATGAATAATGGAGGTAACGAAGGCGGACAAAGTAATTGTCCCGCTCTGGGTAATATAAGATGATGAGGTTAGATGATTCAGACTGTATGTTATGACACTTACGCGGTCCTCGCTCAACATATCATAGGGACTGATGACGTGCCGTCGTAGACAGCTAGTGACTAGGCTCGTCAAGTGCTTCACCTCCAACGGATTGGCGCACGGATGATACAATGCGACGATCGCACCATGCTACATTCAGATGGGAGTAAAGGTATATCGAATCAAGAGTAACAGAACTAATAATTTTTATAGCAATTATACCTCGAGGCTATGAATCCACCTCTGCTTGGGCAGAAATTTGTATTCTCCGTAGACAGGCCATAAAGGTCTATGCGGTCCACTGAAGATACTCGATATTAAAAATTTATACCCGATTACTAGTTATTGATACAACGTACTTACAACAGGGGAATGTCATCGTCGTACTCTATCCTTTCCTGCATGCACTTATGCGTAGCCTGTATTATATTTTAAAATAATTAAAATAGCTGACAACAGGTAGCACCAATGTCGAGCGCGATACTTACGACGTAACTCTTTGGAATCTGCTCGCAGTACTTCAGGGGTATCGTTTCTATGTTTGGCATTAGCTTTTTCCCGTAACATGTATAATTGGTTGGAGAGCCATCCCAATCGATCGTTAAGTTAGTCTGAAAACAAGCATCGTAAGACACATTGAGAGAGTATTCTGATTTGAAGAGGGGGAAACAAAAATTGATTTTATAAGAATATTTTCGATCTGTCATTGGATAAAATAAATATCCTTGCAGTTCTTAAAAAAAATATTTTCTTCCATAACGATGAGAACCCTCAAAATCATATCGGTTGACGCCATATTGTTTAGTGACGAATGTTATGACACGTAGCTGTCTGTTTCCAAACTGGTTTATTATCATTAGACTGCGGATCTTTATGCAAAATAAAATCTTCGCGAACGTACCTACAAAAATTGAACCTAAATAGGAATTTATTTTATTCTGAACATATTACAACATGAACCTTACTTCACGATCTTTTTTATATTCTCGTAAATTGTTTGCATTTTGTAGGTTCTTGCACATTCAAATTTCCTATAAATGCATAAAGATCCGCAGTCTAGTTATCACAGTCATTATCAATGCAACAACGTTAAAAGTTGTGACTCTTGTTACTTGGGAATGAACCTTTAATATCTTCGAATTGCTAACCTTAGCATCATCGCAATTTGGCGACGGGTGTCCCATGGGCACTCCGTAAATAGGTTCCAAGAGTCCACGTATGAGATCTTCCTCCATTTTTGGAAATACCTTGGGCGGCGGAGTTGGATCACCTGGTTTGTCAGGCATCCACCGGCCTTTCCAGTTGTCGAAGTCATCGTCCGTATCTCGACGATTCTTTCCGTTACCGTACACGAGTTGCCTGAGCGACTGCACCTGGTCGAAACCCACGTACCTCAGATCCTCTGTAACGTTTCGAGCACAAATTATACCACCTTTGTCGTTGAAACAACGCAGAAGGTATGGAAGGATGCAAACACGTCGGTTATTGGTTAGGAAAACAGACAGCTGACCGCGTCAAAAATCGCCGAACAACGACGACTTGATGCGATGAAAAAAGGAACCACGGTTAAACTTTCATATCGTCACCTTCGACGTTGTCGTCGGAAAAGTCGATTTGCGCGACACTCCACGCGAAGAGATTGCATAGAAACAAAACGAGTCTGAATTCTGCTTTCATTTTCAGGCAGAGGCGACACGGTGGCATAGATGGTTCTCTGCACGGTGTCAAAGAATGGCTGCTGACGCGTTATGCTCCGCCATCTTGCGGTCTCAGTGAACGTTACTAGAAAATCAATGGGTGTAGTCAGCAAAGATAGCTGTGGAATGATTCTCTTGGAATCTCTGCTTTGATTCGTCTAATCGTTTCGAGTAGGTGAATCAAAGCAGAGAATTCAAGAAAATCACTCAACAGTCTGCATCAATTCCCAGTTCAGATGCTCGTCGTATGTTTATTTGGTTCAAGACGGACGCGATAAATATACATAACCACGGTTTAATTTATCTACGAATGCACGAAAGGAATGAAAGGTATCAGTGTACCTAGAATATAGTACAAGGCAATGTGTTTTATAAAACATATTTTCCTGTTTGTTCGTATTCAGTTGTTTGATGCTGTGTAACGGCTTTCTTACAAGTTCTGAGATCGACGTAAAAAACATAACATTGTATTGAAAAATTAACATTGTATCGTTCTATTATTTTGGAGAATTAATTATTGAGTACTTCATACTGTAGATTTGCCAATCGTAGCGACTCCGAACGGGGAATGCTCGATTAGCAAGAATAAAAACGCACCTTGCTGATTGTTGCGCATGCGCTGACGCACAGTCGCATGCTCGCCAATGGCAGGGCGGGCTATATAATTTGCTCGACCAAGAAAACTGCTCGTTCCAATTATTATATTATTCAATTATAATTACAATTATTAATCACCTCAGCTACCTCGTAGCTAGCTCTGTAGCTACGTTCAATTGTAGCTACAGCTACGGGCTTAGCAATCCCGAGGTACCCGAGGTATAGACCAGTGGGCCCCAACAGCATGTAAAGGAATCTAATGGAAGACAAATTGATGTAATACAGTACAAACTTGATATGTAAAACAAACATACATGTGCAAGGATAGACACAATAGTCAATGTAAAACAGATTTCTTCTTTGAACGTACCTTTATATATAAAAAAAAATTTCAATAACAAAAATTAATTATATCTGGAAATTATATGCATTAGAAAAATACATTAGCTGGACCAGACTCCCCCCTTAATTTAAAGCAACAGATTGTATACAATACATCGCTTATAAAATACAAATTCAAACACAAAACAATACGCAAGAATTTTCTGAAGTTAAAGTGTTTGTTACTCTCGGTCATGAGCGTACATTGATTTTCTAAATGGGAAAATGTCCTGGTCAAAGCACGACAGCGTAAATACCGTCCAGGTCGTGGTTGATGTATTCCAAGCAACTATATTAGCGTATACGGACGTTCTTATAATTTCATTAACTATCGAAGTCCCGTCAGTGGCGCGGTCCAGTGTTACCAGCAACGTCCACGACAACTTTGCAGCACGCCGCGCACCGACGTCATATCTTGTTTTCAAGATGATCTAAAAATAATTTATGCACGCTATCTTTGCCAAAAAATGGCGAAATTTCCTTCGATACTTGCATAGCATCCTATAGAGCGAAGATGATCGAAGATTGAAGTAGGACTGTTTCACTTTACTGTCCGAAATACAGCCCCTAAGCGACATGTCTACATGGATACTAATCTCAAGTCTCATGGAAACTTATTGCCATGTAATAGGCAGACTTGGTAGAGGTCTATACCGATCGTCTTAGCGCGAAAACATCCCTGGGACAAATCTTGAAGATTCAGCCCCTTTCGTACGATTCCCAGACGCGTGAAACGCGGTTCGGATTCGTTTGATGGTAAAAGGAGGAACAGTGGAGGACAATCGTGGTCAGATATGGCCGATTCAAGCGTTTTAGGATGGTTGCACTCGAGGGACGAAGTCCGCTACTTTCTTTGGTCAAAGGGAGCTCGATTGCTACCTTTGTCTAGCTTGGTCGCCCGGGATCGCTTTTTCTTAAACCTTACGACGTCCATGACGTTGTCAGGGTCGACGGACCCTCCCGACTCTTGTCTCTCATTTTCACTCCTTGTGACGATTACTAGGCACATGGGTACCTCGAAGCACTGGGAACAACTGAAACTTTGAATTCCTTTACTAATGTCTCACTCGGACAATATCACGCCAATTGATGCGTTTATTTAAAAGTAAAAAATTCGAACTGATGGTCGCCTATAATGATCACGAATTTTCTAACGATTTTCCTGTATTGCATCTTTGGGGAATTAACCGTGAATATCGAATCTCAATTGTAGTGGTTTACTTGTACGTTATGGAATGTAGCTTGGAAAATAAGTGTACACGCATGTACGTACTGTATACGTGTCATACTTTAACTTAAAGTCCTTAAGGGATTAACTCTGCGGCACAGGAATTCAGGTCATAAAGTAGACCCATGTTGCACAGGAATTTTATTGCGTTTTAAATCAAACAAGATTGTTATATTTTTATTAATAAAGGCCTACACATACAGCTATACACATGCGCCTATACACATGCAGCTATTCAAAATTTCGAGGTGGGATTAAAAATGTCTCACCATGCATTACGATACATCAAAAAGGTGGGACACTTTTGATCCCACCGTGCCCCATAGAGTTAAAGGAAGAACGGTATTCGGAAATATCGAAGAAGGGTGATAAAGGCGATTCGTTGAAAGACAGGCTACGTATGGTCGTCAAGTGGCTGTCAATCTCTATCATATGAGAGGTGATAGCGGAAATGGGTTCAAGCTGCTAACGCGCTCGACCAAAGGTAAACGGATGAGCGACTGCACTGTAAACATTGCGTCGAGTGGCCATATCCGCCATCTTGACTATCCATTACGCTCGAAAGGTTCACACCTCTCCCAGCAGAAATGTCCTTGTTGCTTTTTTCACACTTTGCCTGTGAACTGACGATGGAACCAATCCAATGACGTGTCAATTCTCAAGCGTTCTGTTCGATATGTCTAACAGGAGCCTGGATAGTTCTAACCAGCGTTGGTGGTAGACGAGATTTGTTGCAGCATCGATTGAATTCAAAGGTCGAGTGTTATTGACAGACCTCGAAATGTAACTGTACTCGAGAGTTGTGAATTGTTTCGAGGTAATCATTGGAACATTTTGTAACAATTTCGATATTTCTTTTATTTTTAATTCTTTTTCATTAATGCTACCTTGATTCGTTATCTTAGCTTTACATCGGTAAAAGGTGTTTGGATAGCTTGGACATTGGGAACTGAAAGTACAGCGATCAAGTATCAGTTAACTTGGCATCGGAATAAGTATGCTGTATCGATCATTTTTGTATTTTTCATTACATTTTCATGAAAGTCTCGCTGATGGATCGAGCTCGTTCTCCGAATAAAAACGAGTCCAAAGACGACCATTTTAGGACTACTTTTAGTTAAACATCATTCGAAGACATTCGCGAATCATTAGAATAGCATGTTAATAAAAATTGTACGAACGAGGTCGTGTTTGGTCTCATTTTCATCGTGCAGACATCGACAGGTCCATTCGTAATGGTTCGATAAAATTTTAG
>NW_026534680.1:0-16715 GCF_026225885.1 Hylaeus anthracinus
GTGCAGACATCGACAGGTCCATTCGTAATGGTTCGATAAAATTTTAGCGAAAACTAGACAAATTTTCGTTTTAATGGTAAACGTAATAAATATGACATTGATGATACAACATGTATCATCGATGTGACTGAAATTTTATTTGATTAAAGCGTAAAAATCGTTACTTGTTAGCTAGAATCACTGTTATAGGTACCTATATATTAGATATACGATTTCAGAAGAATAGGAATATACGATTAGACTATACGATTTCAGAAGAATAGGAACTGTCAGTTCTGTCTGCTGCCTGTGTCAGGCACGCAGGCGACTGCCACTTCCACCTTCTTCGGTTGCCAATCCTGGCGTAGACACTCCGGCAGTTCCGGCTCTTGCAACGCGTTGTCGTACGAGTATCGAGCCCCGTAGGCCTGCCGTTGCTGCAAAACATATACCTGCAGAAGAAAAAAATGATAATTTAATATAACATTCTTCGAATAACTGAAATCGAACTATCTTCGCCTCTGTTTATGCGTTTTTAAATACAAGAATTGGCACGAACTAATGAAAATTCAGGGTTAGCTTGAAGAACAGCAATAGACTGAGACTTGTCTTGTATTAAGACGAAAGAAACTAAACAGACTCGTAGTTTACAGAAATATTTTTTCTTTTTTTTTTTATCCTTACACTAGACAGATTCGTTGAAGTTACATAGTCATACCGAGTAACTGAGTAGCTTGCAACGATGAAATTTATCTTGGCAAGTGCGTCTTTTGCAAGCAGACTCGCTCAGGTATTTCGGGTAAAATCCATATCCCAGATACTTTTTGTGCCCGAACTCCGTTTCGCATGAACAGCTAGACTGTAAACATGTCCAAAGTATTTCGGTTGGTTTTATTTTTAAAATAAACACGAAGAATCGATAATAAATTTGTTTACGAGGCCATAACAAGCAAGATATCCATATTAACTGCTAGACAATAAATAAAATGAAATTTTCAACTTTGTCGTGAGGAGAAAAGCTATTTGTATTAAATTATGTATCTCTTATGTATTCGAGCCTCAGGGGCTGTAGATACGTTTGATCGTAGCTACAGTACGGGTTTAGCGATCCCGAGGTACCCGAGCTATAGGGAGGCGGTGGACTCCGAACAAATTAGTTACAACCCTAATGGAGATTTTAGAGAATGAAGAGAACGTGAAGTAATACAAAGAAAGAAATTAATGGATATCGTAAAAATGGACATGTTGGTTTTTGTTTGTTTGAATATTTTGACAAAAAGGTAAAGAATATTTTATTTAGTTCAAAATACTCACTCTGGCCCTGACATTGATTCTATTGTTGTGGAACGACGGCCTCTCGATTAATAGGTCCTCGTCGTTCCACGATTTGTCATAGCTCTCCGGTTGGGTATCGATGTTCAGAGTCTGCAAGCTCCATTCACTGCTTGCCAGCATCAATTCGGCGACTTCAAGGGCGTATAGCATAACCTGAACAACAAATGGCGCTATATTGTCACCGGACATTTCATAAAAACGTTCGGAATGCGTATTGTAAACTTCTTCAATCGATTCATCTATTTATTAGTTCTGGCAAACAAACGATAAACAAAGATTTACGAGCGACAAATTACCAATTACCAAGCAAAAGTAGAAGAAACATTAAACTCGATGATAATTTTAAAGCTGAAATTAATAATAATCTTACTACCATTTTTACATTTCTAAAAAATCGATTGTGGGGTAGATAATTTATGTGAAATTTCAAGAATCACCAACAGGTGGTACGAGGGATGGTTTAACAATTCGAAATAATCCGTAGGAAAGATTACATTTTCCTCGTGGTATTTTTAGATTAACGGTGTTAAATGAAATGCGAATTAATAATATTATATACTCGCCAGTTTCTTTAAATCATGAACTGGAGGTTCGTTGAATTTTAATTACGTAGCTAGAAGTTGTGATATGGCGCTTCAAAAATGTTTCCTGTTAACACCTTGAGCAGTTAATACATCAATTTATTTCAAATCAAATTAAGCAGGAACCATACCACTGTATATTACTCGACCGAACCTGATTACGACTGATAAAACTAGATAATCGCTGATGACAATTCAATTTCAAGTAACGTTTCTCCACGTATTTTTGTTGCATTATTAAAAAAAAAAAAATAGTTACGTGGTAATGGCCGTGGCTGCGTTGTTGAATGTTTCCAATTGAAATTATGTTTACAATCATACAGAATATTTACACTTGACGCTGTCGAAAGTACAAAGCAAACATTCGTCAATCGTGTTCGAAAATGTATCGAAGTTAACAGTGACCAGCTTTCGATATCAAATTAAAAAAAGTGTAATTCTTTTCCAAAAATTTCACGTTCGAAATGAGAGTTCTAGATTGTCAACTATAGATACATCTATATTACAATGTTCACTGTTAAAAGATTAAGCAAAATTTTAATTAGAATATTCGCAAAATTATTTGTTAAAGTTTTGCCACGCGTCAGAAAATTTTACACAAATCTGCACCGGTACGATTTCACGTACAGTCAGCGTAAGAAGTATTCGTACAGCAACCAGTTTAAAATAAAATTAATAAGAAAAGAAATAAGAAGTTAAGATTAAAAGTAATAGACTTTAATTTACCAAAAATCTCGTCTAAAAATATGTAGGAATGTTGGTTAATTATTTCTTCCTCTAAAATTTATTAATAAAATAAATATCTGAAGTTTTATTTCGAATTGGTTCTTGTACGAACACTTATTACACCGACTGCATGTCTTCACTTTTCGAGTATAATTCGCTATTTCTTACTTACGTAAGCGATTACGATTTTCATGTCGATAGGAACGAATCTCATTAGATGCTAGTCGATGCTTGAGTAATAAAGGTCTTTCGAATGTCGCGGAGTTTTATATAAGGAGAATTAGGGAAACAAAATGGGCCACCACATCCCTCATTCACCCCCAACTCTCTCCAGCACCCCTAGATCAAAACATCTACGCTTCCTTTTCGACATAAATAAATCCATTAGCGTCACACGATCTTCAAACGGGGGTGGACGTGCCCCTAACATGAAGTTTTTGTCCATGCGTGACAGCTGTCGCAATTACAAAACTACCTGTCACAGGGGCCCGGATTCATTGAAATGGATCCGTCTTTCCCAGATTGCAACACAAAATTCTTCAGTTATTTTTGTCAGACAGCTGAAATCACCTTTGGTTGCTGTCAGTTATCGTCCTATTCGTCCCACGACACAGGTATCGCTGTGTAACGCGTCAACATATCAATTTCAGTACACGTGCTATGATTCGTGTTTACTAGCATTTACGTATGGACAGAGCAACAAAATAATGACGTTGTTCGACTGTTAACTTCGAGGGCTCCTAGTATTTAAACAATTCCCAAAACAATAAAATGGCGACATGAGTCTCCTCTAATTTCGCCTGGACATTCTAATACACTCTAATATATTTCAATTCGAATTAAATCCCTGACGTCGAGTACGAAAGTGACCCATTTGCCGCGAAATGAATAATTCTATGTACTACGTATAAACTTAAACAACCCGATTACTCAGCTATTTGCAATTATCTCAGTCACGTAAATTGGAGTTATTGTGCTTCTTCTTCGCTTGCCGTGCTCATCTTTCGGCTTAAATATCTTAGATTTCATACGGTATACGCAGCTTTTAACCCTTTGCAGTCCAGATTTTCTGAATTCACTCCAACTCTGTCGAGTCTCACTCGACATAGAACAGCAAAGGGTTACAGTGACAAAGTGTTGCAAGTAACTCCCGTACGAGCCCCCCATTTGTTTGCGTGGCGCCCGAGGCCTCCTAACAAAAATCTGCGCGGCAACCGTCGCGTTAATGAGTCGCGAGTAATTTAATTCGGGACACACGCACAGCAGGACACGCACTTATGCACGCAACTTCGGCTTTCACGGCCGCCAGGGAATTATTTTCTGCACCAGATACGTACCAGATCGATGGGACGCGTACTTACGGCCGTTCCCGCGGCATATTACCTGCGAACCCTCTCTGAACGTCCAACCGTCGTTGTTTTCGTTATTTATACGCGCGAATGCATTCGCTCGATCGGACGAGAGGTGTTAAAAACAACAACATCGAAGATAAAAAGCTTCCAATTGCAACGAAACACGCTAAAGTTTCCATCGAGTCACTGCGGAAGCTCCCGATGGAAATGACCACGAGCACGACCATGCTTGGACAAATTTTAATTTCGATTGAGAGAATCTTGACAATCACTTGAAGAGGATCGAGAGTATTTTCATGGATTTGAAGAACCTTCAAACGAGGACGCAGCTTGGATTCTATAATTTTTGGTGGTTGAGGGTGGTACGGGGGATGGTTTACACAATTCGAAATAATCCGTAGGAAAGATTACATTTTCCTCGTGGTATTTTTAGATTAACGGTGTTAAATGAAATGCGAATTAATAATATTATATACTCGTCAGTTTCTTTAAATCATGAACTGTTCGTTGAATTTTAATTACGTAGCTAGAAGTTGTGACATGGCGCTTCAAAAATGTTTCCTGTTAAAAATTACAAGCCGGTGCAAAATATAAGCAACATTTGGTTCGCCCATGGCTGGAATACCATGCTTTTTACAAGTCATTAAATTTTCACCCTGAAAGCTTCACGCACGTCGATTTTACAAACATCAATTCTGCATGCTTTAAAAATTTGAACTTGGACAAAATGGCAGCGGATTGGCTTCTTGAAATTCCTGTACTACAAATGTTTACGACACGTAACACTAACGATTGAAATGCTTACTCTGTAGAAGATATTATGAATAAATAGATAGAGGAAAAAGTTAAAAAGCTGCGAGGTCAACGAAAACGATTGTCCTGTTAGGGATCTCCAGGGACTCGGCTGCGTGGATACTCGTAACCTTATTTTCCGTGGGACGACACGTCGCGGAACAACACGTCACGGAACAAACGGCGAAACTTTCCAACCTCGTTCTATTTTGCAAAAAAAAAAAAAAAAAATTGCTTCCAATCCGTTGGACCGAATGAGAGTGTGTTCCCGGCATTCGTAGGCGTCGCCAGAAGCACCAATGGAAGGTCATTTCAAGTACACGACTATTCGGGAGCCAGATTCTCCGAATAACCAACGCCTCCGTGCCCAACATACTTTACTGACGTTCGTTACTGACGTGTTGGAACAGTTTTAAACTCAGGAACTGCAAACGAAATTACGAACCCTTCGTACAGTCGGATAGTGGTCTGTAAGGGTTCATAAATGGGGTTAGAGTTGTTGTACTTCCTCTAACTGTTTTAGCTTCGTCGGTTATTGTAGTTCCTCTGACTATTCTGGTTCTTTTAGCTGATGTAGTTCTTTAATAATGCAAGAACCGCGAGAAGAGCTGCGAAGACTTTCACCAACAACAAGAATTACAAAAACAACATAGATAAATGGAAGGACTAGGAACAGAGATGCAAACTCTCCGTTTTTTTTTCGAGTCAAACTTAATGTCACGAAGGGCCAAGTTGTACTATATACTTTTACGTCATCGTGGTTTCTGACAAATGAGGTAATTTACGTTAACCTCGCATCGTATTATGCCCCTATCTACTTTAAGATCTATTACAAGTTAGAACTATACGACATCGTAAACCTACATCTGGAACTCATCACATAAGTGATTCTTAAGTTTTCTTTTTTTTTTTTTTTTTTTTAAATGTAATTCCACAAAATTTGTTGCATCTATGTCATAAGATATTTTTTCATTCGTATAAATATATATTTCAATCAACAGGTATAACCTACTAATACGCAGATGAAGCATACGAAAGTGTTTACAGTAAATCAATTAATTTTTTTTTTTAATATCATAACGTATTCGATTATTTAGAACACTAACATTATTTCATGCAATTATTCACAGTAACTATCAACGATAATTTTATGATTCTTAATACAATGATTTCTTACATTTATTTTAATAACATAATGCATCGGACCATTTGCAATCACGTGATTTTAAGAAAAATTGGGATATATGAATACGTAAAACAAATGTTCCCTATAATGTTTCACGTAAGACTTAATTGGACTTAAGGGGTTAGTCGCAGTCCAGAAAAATGAAAACGGACGCATTCTTGTGTGCTCTTTTTAAGGTAACTTTTATTAATGAGATGTAAATATATTACAAAGTATGTCTTAAAGAACTATAAAAGAATTTTTGTTTTAAAAGATGGTTTTAAAAGTGAGCAAGAGTTTTTCAAATTGGTGTACCTGAAAACAAAACTAAAGGTAGATGTAGAAAATACATATATTAGACTAACGGGTCCTTGATCGAAGGATTTTTTCCTTTCTTATATACTCTTCTTTTTATTCTGTATTTAATCGCTTAATTTATAACGAAAGTTGAAGTTCAACTTCAAATGTACGACACTTTGTTTTAAATTAATTTTTTCCAAAATCCTGCGATCACAGACCCGTTGGTCTAATATATTCTCCAAATCTACCTTTATTTTTGTTTTCAGGTATACAAGTTTGGAGAAATCTTGCTCACCGCAAACAAAATGGCCACCACCCACACCATCGCCTGTTATGACGAAATGAATTAACCTTTTTCGAAAACAAAAATTTGTTTATAGTTTTTAAAAACATTTTTTTGGCATACATCAAAATTTCATTAATAAATATTATCATTTAATACCTTAAAAAAGTCACACAAGAAAGTGTCCGTTTTCATTTTCCTGATTGCGACTAACCCCTTGAGGGGGTATCCTGAATTAGGAGATCTAAAAAAAGCGGTTTTTCGTGAACTTTCTTAGGATGGACAAAAATAATTAATTCTATCGAACTTTTTATCCTATTTTCATACATATTTGTGTAGTCTGTAGAAATTTTTTCAACAAGAAATATTGAAATTGTGTCGACTGTGACGCACATTTGTACAGCACCTCACAATTAAAGCCTCCTATCGGTGGGAAAGATGCAGGTCGTAATTTTGGCTTGACACAAAAAAAAAAACAAAAGAAATTTTCATTTTCATACATTTTTCTTCTATGTGAACTAAAAAAATTCATACAAAAAAAATTTTTACCAACTTTTTTATCAAGTTAAAGTGATTTTTTCTCACCCAAAGAACTCGTTCTTTTTTCCAAACTTGCAGTAATTTCATATTTCACCATTTTTGCGGGTTTTTCTTAGTTCACATAGAAGAAAAATGTATGAAAATGAAAATTTCTTTTGATTCTTTTGTGACGAACCAAAATTACGACCTGCATCTTTCCCGCCGATAGGAGGTATCAATTGTGAGGTGGTCTACAAATGTGCGTCACAGTCGACACAATTTCAATATTTCTTGTTGAAAAAATTTCTACAGACTACACAAATATGTATAAAAATATAATAAAAAGTTCGATAAAATTAATTATTTTTGTCCATCCTACCGCTTCTTTTAGACCTCCTGATTCAGGATACCCCCTTAATGTAACAAACATCGAACGGCAGATAGTGCTTCGTTTGTTTGTACAATCATAAAATAGATAATCGCCGTATAGGTGACGCAGTTCTTTCACGAAAATCGGTGTTCGACACATTACGTGGCGATCGCGTTAATGGGTTTCGGTGGTGTCGTTCGGTAGAACCCGTAGCCGAGCATGCGCGCTCACACCGCTTCACCCCCAGTCCGTGCGCGAGCATTCTATATAATAGGGGGAATCACGCGTAGGACCGGTACACGGTAAATGTTTTCCGGCGCGGGAACAGGTAAACGTCAATCCTTGGAAAATCATTTCGGAACATCGTCCCACATCATACCCTTTGATAGACGCCGTGGAATCAACGCTTTCGAACTGACGATGGCGAGTCGCTGTACCTCCGTTCTCTTGATCTTCATGTCGGTGGTGGTCGCTTGGGTGGCAGCTGTTCCTGTCCAGGTAATTGTTTTTAACGCTAGACTCGGGATTCTATGCATTTACGATTCAAGCTGGTATGACAAATACATGCTGAACGTAAGCAAAAAAGGTGTGTGCAGTTAGACAAAATGAAATATTAAATTATTATATTAATTAATAGATCATAGTCAACATACATTCTGCATGTTATGTAACTGTACACCATAAACTCGTAAAATCCGTAGTCTACTTACTACACTTAAACCCGCGAGTTTGAATCATCTTCTGATGTGAAGTCGTGCTTAACTAAAATTTAAATAAGGAACATTTTTCGTCATATTCCTTCGTGTATTCAAACTTGGGAATTTTCATTTTATTTGTACTTTGTAGTTAATTTTTAACTTTGATAACTGTACTCGTAACACCAAAAACGATCAACTGCTTCAATTCGAGAGAACCTTTGCGCGTGAATTGTTTTCCCATAGGGAAACTATCGATTGTTTATTTTCGAAGATTGGCTGTTTATATTTAGGCTGATTTTTTTTTTAACCGGTAGATTCTCGACCCTTTTATCGCGATACAGTGAATTACTATGAATTTGTGCTTATTTTAATAAATATTATTCTCGACAATAATTTATATTCATCGGTTCTACGAGAACGTGTCTTGTTGTTTGTAATTTAAAAACAGTCCTCCAATGAATATTTAAATGGTTGCACTATGTTAACCGGACAAAGGTAGCATAATCAATAGTCTTTTAATTGGACGGCTGGCTGAAAGAACTGGTGAAATATAAATTGCCTTTACTGTATAATTTAAATTCTAGATAGTAAAAATGATCAAATATTATTCAGGGACAAGAAAATTCTACTAATTTCATGTATATAATTTTAAATTACTTGGCCAAATTTCTTATATATATATATATATATATATATTGTTTAATGTTTTCCTATGACTAGCAACGTTCTTTCTTTGATGATAAAACTGACATATACATGATCATTCGTATAGCATAGTTCGTTTGTAGCGTGTCAGAAATGGCCGACTTATTTCACTGCACACTACTGCATGGAGCTATAAAGAATGGCCCTGGATAATGTTCACAGTGTAAAACCAACCCATCTTTTTGCTCATAAAATACATTTCCCTTGGTATTAATCTTACTAATCATTAATTTATATGTTAATTCGTTTTCAACAAATCTTGACTAATGATTTTAAATTACACCCAAGGACTTTTTCTTGATATTGAATCTAAAAAGAGAATAATTTTTCAAATTGCTTCGTTACAAGTTACCTAAATAATTATTTGATAATATTAGATTTTCTAGATATAACACTTGTGTCTTACATAATATAAATTATCCACTAAATTTTTTATAATAACTATTCAAAAACGCTTGACACAAGTGCTTCTATACAAACAGCATTCGTAATGTAAGTTAGAGTTCTTGCTGGATACGTTTCTAAAACATTATTTCTCGAGATTAAAGATAAATATGGACACATTTTTAAATTGAACGAACTTATAAATCGATAGGAACTTTATATAAAGGATTCTTCTACTATCTTCCGTGCAATCGCAAACTTATAAGGATCACACGGAGAAAGTTGTTCCCCCTCGGTTTTATCGCCAAGCCAATTTCGTTATTTCTGAATAACGATATCAGCTTCGAATAACGAATTTGCAAAAAAAATTCAAGAATTAGGTGCTCGAAATGAAACTTCGTTCGAGGTACTGAAACGACATCTTTCTATAAAATAGAAAAATTCAATAAATTCGAACTAAGAAAACAATTACAATGCAAATGATTATCTTTAATAATTTTATTATTTCTTTTATTATACCCAAAGAGGAATCAAAATGATAGAGTTAGGACAAAGGGGGACGTCCCGGACTGGGACGTCACGAGCGCAACTTGTTGCGTCCACGCTATATCGTACTCCTATCCCAAACAACGCTTTCAAGTTGGCTATTTTCGCTATACATCCCGTGTTAAGAATACACAAAACTCTCGGACTTTACCTAGACTGCCAGATATAGTTGTTTTGCTCTCAGTAGAGCGCGCCAAATTTTCCATGCTCGAGTTAATGTCTCTTTCTTTCTTCCTTACATTCACCTATATTTTTCAGTTTCTCTTTCTCCGAACTATTTATCTTTCCTCCCCTGTTGCGAGTGAACTGTGCTCTCCTTGGTTCGTCTAATTTTTTTTTCCACTGCACTGTCTTCTTTCTATTTCTTTTTTTTTTTCATTCTAACTTTGTGCTCCTTAGTTCGCCTGGTTTTTTTCTCCACGTGCTGTCTTCTTCTTTCTATTTCTTTTCTTTTTCATCTAACTTCGCGCATCCTAGTTCGCTTGATACTTCCACGCTTTGTCTTCTGCTATCTTTTTTTCCTTCTCTTTTCGGTCCAACTTTTTCCTCCTTGGTTTTTGCCTGGTTTCTTTTTACACGTTCTCTTCTATCTATCTTCTTTTCCTTTCCTTTTCAGTATCTGTTGAATGTCGCATGCCCTTCGAGCGATCGGTTCGTTCCTGTCTTCCAAACAATCGACAATGTTCTTATTTGCGCGACTTTACCGTTCTTTCTAGCGTCGATTATTCGTTGTTAAATGTTATAAAATAGGTGAATTAATGTTTCACACGTCGAAATGATAAGTCGAAATGATCGCGTACAGCTATCAACGATCGAGCGTAAAGGCACAAAATTAGTTTCTACATCCCTGTTTCATTGAAAAAAAATCGAAATAAAAATTCGCGAAAATTCGAAATAAAAACCTCAGTAAACAAATCTTGTTAAATCGAGATTTACGCCCGTCCTCCCTCAAACAACAAAAAACAACCCCGCTGGGCCGCGAAAAGACGTCGTTCACGGTCGCGAATTGTGTCGTAGCGTACTGTTGTATGGATTATTTCGTTATCTCTTATCTGCTTACCTCATCGTATCTGATGCGGCACGAAACTTTTCGCGGAAGTTGCGCGCGTTTCGACTCTGTGTGCTTCCTCCTCGAGGGAGCACTCGCCGGACGAGATAACGGTAATGGAGTAACGAACTTTCTTTCCCCGATCGCGAGAAAAGGGAAGGTGACAACGAATCGGTAACGAAACGGTCGCACACGATCCCGTTCGCGGAATCACACTTCCACAGAGAGAGAGAGAGAGAGGAAACTTTTTCAATGCATACTGATCGGGACCGGCACTCAAGTGACTCGCGGGACGACCAAACGCACTATTCAATAGCTTACGCGAGGAGAGATACGATAGTTTCTTAGCCGGGTGATTTTCCAAAGTATTTGGATGTCGCTCTCCTAACAAACAAGAAAACTGCTTCTAACATGAGCGACAGATTTAAAATGACTCAGGAGAAATACACATTTATATTTAAATTCTGACGATTGGTAGGTTTTTCCAATAAAAATGAGTTCAGCTATATGAGACTGCTATACAGGGTGTCCCAAAAGTCGGGGAGGAGCCGGAAATGGGGGGTAGCTGAGACGATTCTGAACAACAATTTCCTTTGCAAAAATGTTGTTCGAGGCTTCGTTGAGGAGATATTAAGAGAAAACCCCGACCAATCAGAGCGCGCGTAGACCGTTGGAGCGGCCGCGGTAGCGAAGGCTACGCGCTGGCGGCCGCGCTTGTACGCGAACAAGTGACTCGACGTGCATCGAAGGACATTGGGCGCGGCCGCCTAGCGCGTAGCCTTCGCTACCACGGCCGCTCCAACGGTCTACGCGCGCTCTGATTGGTCGGGGTTTTCTCTTAATATCTCCTTAACGAAGCCCCATCCGACATTTTTGCAAAGGAAATTGTTGTTCAGAATCGTCTCAGCTACCCCCCATTTCCGGCTCCTCCCCGACTTTTGGGACACCCTGTATTCGGATCAGTCTGTGGCTTGTGAAACCCTTGGGGGAAAATTTTTGTATGAAAGAAGGCCTTCAATTCAAAGCATTGTTTATATTCAGTATGTGTTTCATACAACAAGAGATTTAGTATAATATTTTCTAGACACATATTTTAAAAATAGTAACGTCAGTCTGTGGCTTGTGAAACCCTTGGGGGAAACTTTTTGTACGAAAGAAGGCCTTCAATTCAAGGCATTGTTTATATTCAGTATGTGTTTCATACAACAAGAGATTTAGTATAATATTCTCTAGACACATATTTTAAAAATAGTAACGGTATTAATATTTTGAACAAAGAAGTTCTACAGTGGGTGTAGAAAGTACTGGTACATCGATCAATTTCCAAAAAAAAAAAACTGTGTAAAATTGTAATTTATTAACTTATTTTTGATAAACAATGACATTCTACATATTTCTCGAAAATCTCTAGAATAGATAGAGAAAAATAGCTATGTAAGTTGTGAAATTAACAAGAGAAAAACAATTAATCGATAGAAATATTGAAGCAATAAACAATAAAACTTGATTAAAAAAAAGAAAGAAATTTACAGTAATTTATAAGTATATAATACTTCCTTCGAGGGATTTCCGTTTTGATCTTATAATTATTGTAACTTTTCTAAGCATTAAATTAACTAAATTATTAGTTATACGAAGTGGGATCTTCTTCAATTCCTCCATTAGAGCCATTTTTAAAAGTACTTCACTTGAAATTTGATGTTTTCTAATTCGTACAAAGCAATAAACTAATGTGTTTACGTTACAAACTCCACTGTAAATGGTTCGTCATAACTAGACTGCGGATCTTTATGCATTTATAGGAAATTTGAATGTGCAAGAAACTACAAAATGCAAACAATATGCAGGAATATAAAAAAGATTGAAAGTAGAGTTCGTGTTACAATATTTGCAGAATAAAATAAATTCCTATTTAGGTTAAATTTACCTAGGCACGTTCGCGAAGATTTTATTTTGCATAAAGACCCGCGGTCTAGCCATAAGAATTGTTCAAAGACTTATTGCTTCTATACTTTTACCCACTTTTCGCATTTTTTTTTTGTTAATTTCACAAATTATATCAACTATTGAATGTTGTTTGGACTATATCTACATATCTTAGAGACTTCCGAGAATATGTAAAATAGCATTGATTATAAAAAAAAGGTAAATTAAGAAACTACAATTTCACACAAAAATTTTTTGGGAAATTGATGGGTGCACGAATACATTCTACCACCCACTGTATATTACTTACTAGAAAGCAATCAGAAATCTAACTTTTAACCGATTGTTCAAATGTTATTACTGAACTGAAATGTTAAAATATTATTAGTGCACTCAAAACTGAGCAAGATATCATAAATCAGTTGCCACTAATATTTGCCATTCGCATTGATATTATACGCTAAAAAAATAAACCTGTTATAACGATTATACAACAGGATAATTCTAGCGTAAAATTTAAATGAAATCAAAAATCACAATACTATGTAGGACTGCCATTAATTCAGACTATTACGAGAATTATATGTAAAATTCAAATTTGTATATTCATCATTGTATCTTCATCAGAGTATGGCCAACAAGTTCAGAAAAGTTTCCTGAAAAAAATGAGCCCAAACACGACTACGTTTCAACTACTTTTATTCGTACATCATTTTAATGATTTCCAAACAATTTTCTACGACGCGTAATCGAAAGTAATCCGAATGGTGTCGCGTTTGGATTCATTTTCATCGGCAAAACTTTCTAACTTTACTAACGCACTGATGATATTTTCGTGGCGATCCACTGACAAACACAAAAATTCCAAGTTAGATCATTGGATGAAATTTAATCCTTCCTATGCATGTTATTACTCTCGTCGTATCAAGATGATTACTTCATTTATCAAAACAAAGCTACCATCTTCGTATCAAGCCAATTACTAATTACTGTACTTATAAAAGTAGAGAGCTTCATCGCGATACATTCGAATCCATCGCTGTTTTCATTGAATACTTGCTCACTTCTGGGTTTTCGAATTGACGACCGAAGGAATCAAAAGTTCTCCTAAGGCAGCTGGCGGAAGGTATTGGGTGTCGACTCTCTCGTTTATCCACCTTAGCTTTGCGACACGTAGGGAATCGATAGTGGAAAAAGTGAAGAAGACGGAAATTATTTTCGGTTGGTTTATACGAGTTTCCAACGGAAGGAGCAAAAACGAGGAACAATTGTTCATAAGGGATCCTCGGAAGTCACGTAGGGTGCTCGTGTAATACTTGTTACGTGCCTCGGTTGCACCGACGTTCGTTCGTAAGTTGATGAAAATTTCGAAACCGAGGGAAACATAATCCAACATGCTGCAGTCGTGGAGGGACAGTTTCGTGCGACCAAATCCCTTTCGCGTTTAGAACTTTTCGACATGGTCTAGGATCGTTCGTTCGAAATTGGAAAGCGCGGTCACGATTCCCTGGCGACAACTAATAGTCTTCTTAGAGCTTTCGGAAACTGACTGAACCAGACGTTCCGTTTTTGAAGGTAGACGTTCCATTAATAATATTAAAGATCGTAAATTACACGTTCCGTTACACGCGGTCAGCTGCGTGTACCTCATCTCTGAGTCCCATTTGTAAACATTGGAAACATCCGAAACATCACATACCAGAAACTGATTCCCATCTACAAACATGATAAAGGTGCGAACGCGAGCGTATAGCAGTACGTGTGCTTTGTAATATACAACACCAAAGGTCAAACATCGACCGAAGTAACAGGAAAAATGCTGTGATTACCGAGCGTTGATAAATCTTACATGACCAGGGAATACTTCGTTCCTTCGTGTATTTCAAAAATACATTTTCATACCGAATTAGATAACACTATTTGGATTCTATTGGTTTTTTTTTTTTTTTTATTTTTATTTTAGAAATCAATTGCATAAAACTGGACTTGCCTACGAATCAAAGGTCATAGTCAGAGAAGACGGGACAATTTGCCCCAACGTAAATAATCATTTTTAAAGATATGTTCCTATAAATCTCAATTTAATGTAAGTCATAAATTGCACAATGGCAATTAGAAATATTCACTGGTACATATTACGTCCACTCTAGAGTCGAAAAGGAGAACGAAACAATATCTAAAACTTATTTTCAATAAACAACGACATGTTCGATTGCAGGCTGGAGCGAATACTTTGCGGCGTGATTTCTACGGACCAGCGACAACGGAATATCTAGGCGGATATCTCGAGGATCACGGTAAGCCTTGCGTTGCTTTATTAGTTTCCTACTTCCTGTGCGTGTTTCTTCGTTCTGTGCTACTTCATCGTGATTGGGTTTAATTGGATTTTCTCAGGCGTCGAGTGTGTCATTTGACGGGAACGTTGCTCGATGATCGATGAGATTGTGAACGTCTCGCTTTCGTGTACTTTTGTCCAAGCTACGATCTTATTCGTAGAGAATCCACGGCCACAATTGGTCCTTGGTTTCTCTACATATTCGTGTGTGTCTCGGGAAACATAAATTCTTGTCGTTTGATGGAAGTAAAAACTGTTGAACGCAAACTATTTCCTTTTGTGAACTTGTAGCTGTCGCGTGGCTAAAATGCTAGATGGCATTATTCAAAGTTTGCGCTGCAGAGTAAACTGCAGTTAAACTCAAAGGACAAATGTACTAAGCAGTACCGAGGTTAGGATTAGAAACAGCACAGCAGTTGAATGCACCTGCGCCTCGCTTCTGTCCACGCATAATTTCCTTTAATAATGTTTGCATTACGCGTATAATGCCGCGGGCTTGTTGCAACAAAGACGTTAAATTAATTAATTACGTAGAAATGTATTCCGAAATATTTTTTGTACATTCTTTTCGCTACTTAATTACTGCGGGTGGAAAAATCATTGCACTGAATTTATTCAGATTTTGTGTTGATAATTGTGTATTTATCAAAAATAGCCAATGTTTATTTATTTATTTATTTTACGTTTTTATTATCAACACAAGCTATTAATAAAGAGATGAGGTGCGATCGAAATGATTCGTAATATCCTAATCTCAAGTTCTGCTAAAACATCAAACATAAAACATCAGATATTTGCGTCATAAAAACATCAAATAAAATACTTAACGACGCGATGGTGACATAACAATGGTTAGGTCTTTTAGCTTCATGATTTTCTTTTATATACAATATTTATTGCCTGTACAAAATTTTAAAAAATACTTTAGGTAAATCTTAAACAGAATTAAATTTCACCAGACCTACTTAAGTAAAGTTTCTCTCTATCTTCTCCAATAAAGATTTGTACAGCGTAAAAAAAAATATTATAACCCGTTTGTCTATGTCAATTTTTAGTTGCAGTACCGACCGTATTCCTCTTAAACGACAAGAAAGACTAATGACATCGCGTAAACATACTTTCCCAACGGTTCCATGTGTCTACATTTTATAATAGTTCCCTATGTGCATATTCTGTGGTGGTTTTCCTTTGTGCGTAATTTGTGATTTCCCCTTGCATACCTTGGTGGTACGTATAATCGTTCGGAACAAAACAACAAAAGCAATCGAGCCACGTGTTCGTCCGTCGCTTCTCGTCGTCAGTATCGTCCCGTTTCGTCTTTGAAGAAATCGAAGGAAGATGGCGAACCAGTTCCTCGTGGACGGTTCAATGCAATTGCTCGATAATTTTAGGTTCGAGCAGAAACGAAGACCGCGGTTGGGATCGATCGCACTACATCGGTGGCGGATCACCAAAAGGTTCAATTTCGACGCTATCAGTCTCACAGGAACGATCGTCGCACTCTCGATCCGAGAACGAGCACGACAGCGAAGATCGACCTGAGAGGAATCTCGACCAGATCGGCGGTGGTAACCTGTTGAGAAGAAAAATGACCCAACGTTGGCTAGGGACGCGAGCGAATCTCGATCAAATAGGTGGAGGCAACCTGGTGAGGAACTTGGATCAAATAGG
>NW_026534681.1:0-16710 GCF_026225885.1 Hylaeus anthracinus
GTGCAGACATCGACAGGTCCATTCGTAATGGTTCGATAAAATTTTAGCGAAAACTAGACAAATTTTCGTTTTAATGGTAAACGTAATAAATATGACATTGATGATACAACATGTATCATCGATGTGACTGAAATTTTATTTGATTAAAGCGTAAAAATCGTTACTTGTTAGCTAGAATCACTGTTATAGGTACCTATATATTAGATATACGATTTCAGAAGAATAGGAATATACGATTAGACTATACGATTTCAGAAGAATAGGAACTGTCAGTTCTGTCTGCTGCCTGTGTCAGGCACGCAGGCGACTGCCACTTCCACCTTCTTCGGTTGCCAATCCTGGCGTAGACACTCCGGCAGTTCCGGCTCTTGCAACGCGTTGTCGTACGAGTATCGAGCCCCGTAGGCCTGCCGTTGCTGCAAAACATATACCTGCAGAAGAAAAAAATGATAATTTAATATAACATTCTTCGAATAACTGAAATCGAACTATCTTCGCCTCTGTTTATGCGTTTTTAAATACAAGAATTGGCACGAACTAATGAAAATTCAGGGTTAGCTTGAAGAACAGCAATAGACTGAGACTTGTCTTGTATTAAGACGAAAGAAACTAAACAGACTCGTAGTTTACAGAAATATTTTTTCTTTTTTTTTTTATCCTTACACTAGACAGATTCGTTGAAGTTACATAGTCATACCGAGTAACTGAGTAGCTTGCAACGATGAAATTTATCTTGGCAAGTGCGTCTTTTGCAAGCAGACTCGCTCAGGTATTTCGGGTAAAATCCATATCCCAGATACTTTTTGTGCCCGAACTCCGTTTCGCATGAACAGCTAGACTGTAAACATGTCCAAAGTATTTCGGTTGGTTTTATTTTTAAAATAAACACGAAGAATCGATAATAAATTTGTTTACGAGGCCATAACAAGCAAGATATCCATATTAACTGCTAGACAATAAATAAAATGAAATTTTCAACTTTGTCGTGAGGAGAAAAGCTATTTGTATTAAATTATGTATCTCTTATGTATTCGAGCCTCAGGGGCTGTAGATACGTTTGATCGTAGCTACAGTACGGGTTTAGCGATCCCGAGGTACCCGAGCTATAGGGAGGCGGTGGACTCCGAACAAATTAGTTACAACCCTAATGGAGATTTTAGAGAATGAAGAGAACGTGAAGTAATACAAAGAAAGAAATTAATGGATATCGTAAAAATGGACATGTTGGTTTTTGTTTGTTTGAATATTTTGACAAAAAGGTAAAGAATATTTTATTTAGTTCAAAATACTCACTCTGGCCCTGACATTGATTCTATTGTTGTGGAACGACGGCCTCTCGATTAATAGGTCCTCGTCGTTCCACGATTTGTCATAGCTCTCCGGTTGGGTATCGATGTTCAGAGTCTGCAAGCTCCATTCACTGCTTGCCAGCATCAATTCGGCGACTTCAAGGGCGTATAGCATAACCTGAACAACAAATGGCGCTATATTGTCACCGGACATTTCATAAAAACGTTCGGAATGCGTATTGTAAACTTCTTCAATCGATTCATCTATTTATTAGTTCTGGCAAACAAACGATAAACAAAGATTTACGAGCGACAAATTACCAATTACCAAGCAAAAGTAGAAGAAACATTAAACTCGATGATAATTTTAAAGCTGAAATTAATAATAATCTTACTACCATTTTTACATTTCTAAAAAATCGATTGTGGGGTAGATAATTTATGTGAAATTTCAAGAATCACCAACAGGTGGTACGAGGGATGGTTTAACAATTCGAAATAATCCGTAGGAAAGATTACATTTTCCTCGTGGTATTTTTAGATTAACGGTGTTAAATGAAATGCGAATTAATAATATTATATACTCGCCAGTTTCTTTAAATCATGAACTGGAGGTTCGTTGAATTTTAATTACGTAGCTAGAAGTTGTGATATGGCGCTTCAAAAATGTTTCCTGTTAACACCTTGAGCAGTTAATACATCAATTTATTTCAAATCAAATTAAGCAGGAACCATACCACTGTATATTACTCGACCGAACCTGATTACGACTGATAAAACTAGATAATCGCTGATGACAATTCAATTTCAAGTAACGTTTCTCCACGTATTTTTGTTGCATTATTAAAAAAAAAAAATAGTTACGTGGTAATGGCCGTGGCTGCGTTGTTGAATGTTTCCAATTGAAATTATGTTTACAATCATACAGAATATTTACACTTGACGCTGTCGAAAGTACAAAGCAAACATTCGTCAATCGTGTTCGAAAATGTATCGAAGTTAACAGTGACCAGCTTTCGATATCAAATTAAAAAAAGTGTAATTCTTTTCCAAAAATTTCACGTTCGAAATGAGAGTTCTAGATTGTCAACTATAGATACATCTATATTACAATGTTCACTGTTAAAAGATTAAGCAAAATTTTAATTAGAATATTCGCAAAATTATTTGTTAAAGTTTTGCCACGCGTCAGAAAATTTTACACAAATCTGCACCGGTACGATTTCACGTACAGTCAGCGTAAGAAGTATTCGTACAGCAACCAGTTTAAAATAAAATTAATAAGAAAAGAAATAAGAAGTTAAGATTAAAAGTAATAGACTTTAATTTACCAAAAATCTCGTCTAAAAATATGTAGGAATGTTGGTTAATTATTTCTTCCTCTAAAATTTATTAATAAAATAAATATCTGAAGTTTTATTTCGAATTGGTTCTTGTACGAACACTTATTACACCGACTGCATGTCTTCACTTTTCGAGTATAATTCGCTATTTCTTACTTACGTAAGCGATTACGATTTTCATGTCGATAGGAACGAATCTCATTAGATGCTAGTCGATGCTTGAGTAATAAAGGTCTTTCGAATGTCGCGGAGTTTTATATAAGGAGAATTAGGGAAACAAAATGGGCCACCACATCCCTCATTCACCCCCAACTCTCTCCAGCACCCCTAGATCAAAACATCTACGCTTCCTTTTCGACATAAATAAATCCATTAGCGTCACACGATCTTCAAACGGGGGTGGACGTGCCCCTAACATGAAGTTTTTGTCCATGCGTGACAGCTGTCGCAATTACAAAACTACCTGTCACAGGGGCCCGGATTCATTGAAATGGATCCGTCTTTCCCAGATTGCAACACAAAATTCTTCAGTTATTTTTGTCAGACAGCTGAAATCACCTTTGGTTGCTGTCAGTTATCGTCCTATTCGTCCCACGACACAGGTATCGCTGTGTAACGCGTCAACATATCAATTTCAGTACACGTGCTATGATTCGTGTTTACTAGCATTTACGTATGGACAGAGCAACAAAATAATGACGTTGTTCGACTGTTAACTTCGAGGGCTCCTAGTATTTAAACAATTCCCAAAACAATAAAATGGCGACATGAGTCTCCTCTAATTTCGCCTGGACATTCTAATACACTCTAATATATTTCAATTCGAATTAAATCCCTGACGTCGAGTACGAAAGTGACCCATTTGCCGCGAAATGAATAATTCTATGTACTACGTATAAACTTAAACAACCCGATTACTCAGCTATTTGCAATTATCTCAGTCACGTAAATTGGAGTTATTGTGCTTCTTCTTCGCTTGCCGTGCTCATCTTTCGGCTTAAATATCTTAGATTTCATACGGTATACGCAGCTTTTAACCCTTTGCAGTCCAGATTTTCTGAATTCACTCCAACTCTGTCGAGTCTCACTCGACATAGAACAGCAAAGGGTTACAGTGACAAAGTGTTGCAAGTAACTCCCGTACGAGCCCCCCATTTGTTTGCGTGGCGCCCGAGGCCTCCTAACAAAAATCTGCGCGGCAACCGTCGCGTTAATGAGTCGCGAGTAATTTAATTCGGGACACACGCACAGCAGGACACGCACTTATGCACGCAACTTCGGCTTTCACGGCCGCCAGGGAATTATTTTCTGCACCAGATACGTACCAGATCGATGGGACGCGTACTTACGGCCGTTCCCGCGGCATATTACCTGCGAACCCTCTCTGAACGTCCAACCGTCGTTGTTTTCGTTATTTATACGCGCGAATGCATTCGCTCGATCGGACGAGAGGTGTTAAAAACAACAACATCGAAGATAAAAAGCTTCCAATTGCAACGAAACACGCTAAAGTTTCCATCGAGTCACTGCGGAAGCTCCCGATGGAAATGACCACGAGCACGACCATGCTTGGACAAATTTTAATTTCGATTGAGAGAATCTTGACAATCACTTGAAGAGGATCGAGAGTATTTTCATGGATTTGAAGAACCTTCAAACGAGGACGCAGCTTGGATTCTATAATTTTTGGTGGTTGAGGGTGGTACGGGGGATGGTTTACACAATTCGAAATAATCCGTAGGAAAGATTACATTTTCCTCGTGGTATTTTTAGATTAACGGTGTTAAATGAAATGCGAATTAATAATATTATATACTCGTCAGTTTCTTTAAATCATGAACTGTTCGTTGAATTTTAATTACGTAGCTAGAAGTTGTGACATGGCGCTTCAAAAATGTTTCCTGTTAAAAATTACAAGCCGGTGCAAAATATAAGCAACATTTGGTTCGCCCATGGCTGGAATACCATGCTTTTTACAAGTCATTAAATTTTCACCCTGAAAGCTTCACGCACGTCGATTTTACAAACATCAATTCTGCATGCTTTAAAAATTTGAACTTGGACAAAATGGCAGCGGATTGGCTTCTTGAAATTCCTGTACTACAAATGTTTACGACACGTAACACTAACGATTGAAATGCTTACTCTGTAGAAGATATTATGAATAAATAGATAGAGGAAAAAGTTAAAAAGCTGCGAGGTCAACGAAAACGATTGTCCTGTTAGGGATCTCCAGGGACTCGGCTGCGTGGATACTCGTAACCTTATTTTCCGTGGGACGACACGTCGCGGAACAACACGTCACGGAACAAACGGCGAAACTTTCCAACCTCGTTCTATTTTGCAAAAAAAAAAAAAAAAATTGCTTCCAATCCGTTGGACCGAATGAGAGTGTGTTCCCGGCATTCGTAGGCGTCGCCAGAAGCACCAATGGAAGGTCATTTCAAGTACACGACTATTCGGGAGCCAGATTCTCCGAATAACCAACGCCTCCGTGCCCAACATACTTTACTGACGTTCGTTACTGACGTGTTGGAACAGTTTTAAACTCAGGAACTGCAAACGAAATTACGAACCCTTCGTACAGTCGGATAGTGGTCTGTAAGGGTTCATAAATGGGGTTAGAGTTGTTGTACTTCCTCTAACTGTTTTAGCTTCGTCGGTTATTGTAGTTCCTCTGACTATTCTGGTTCTTTTAGCTGATGTAGTTCTTTAATAATGCAAGAACCGCGAGAAGAGCTGCGAAGACTTTCACCAACAACAAGAATTACAAAAACAACATAGATAAATGGAAGGACTAGGAACAGAGATGCAAACTCTCCGTTTTTTTTTCGAGTCAAACTTAATGTCACGAAGGGCCAAGTTGTACTATATACTTTTACGTCATCGTGGTTTCTGACAAATGAGGTAATTTACGTTAACCTCGCATCGTATTATGCCCCTATCTACTTTAAGATCTATTACAAGTTAGAACTATACGACATCGTAAACCTACATCTGGAACTCATCACATAAGTGATTCTTAAGTTTTCTTTTTTTTTTTTTTTTTTTTAAATGTAATTCCACAAAATTTGTTGCATCTATGTCATAAGATATTTTTTCATTCGTATAAATATATATTTCAATCAACAGGTATAACCTACTAATACGCAGATGAAGCATACGAAAGTGTTTACAGTAAATCAATTAATTTTTTTTTTTAATATCATAACGTATTCGATTATTTAGAACACTAACATTATTTCATGCAATTATTCACAGTAACTATCAACGATAATTTTATGATTCTTAATACAATGATTTCTTACATTTATTTTAATAACATAATGCATCGGACCATTTGCAATCACGTGATTTTAAGAAAAATTGGGATATATGAATACGTAAAACAAATGTTCCCTATAATGTTTCACGTAAGACTTAATTGGACTTAAGGGGTTAGTCGCAGTCCAGAAAAATGAAAACGGACGCATTCTTGTGTGCTCTTTTTAAGGTAACTTTTATTAATGAGATGTAAATATATTACAAAGTATGTCTTAAAGAACTATAAAAGAATTTTTGTTTTAAAAGATGGTTTTAAAAGTGAGCAAGAGTTTTTCAAATTGGTGTACCTGAAAACAAAACTAAAGGTAGATGTAGAAAATACATATATTAGACTAACGGGTCCTTGATCGAAGGATTTTTTCCTTTCTTATATACTCTTCTTTTTATTCTGTATTTAATCGCTTAATTTATAACGAAAGTTGAAGTTCAACTTCAAATGTACGACACTTTGTTTTAAATTAATTTTTTCCAAAATCCTGCGATCACAGACCCGTTGGTCTAATATATTCTCCAAATCTACCTTTATTTTTGTTTTCAGGTATACAAGTTTGGAGAAATCTTGCTCACCGCAAACAAAATGGCCACCACCCACACCATCGCCTGTTATGACGAAATGAATTAACCTTTTTCGAAAACAAAAATTTGTTTATAGTTTTTAAAAACATTTTTTGGCATACATCAAAATTTCATTAATAAATATTATCATTTAATACCTTAAAAAAGTCACACAAGAAAGTGTCCGTTTTCATTTTCCTGATTGCGACTAACCCCTTGAGGGGGTATCCTGAATTAGGAGATCTAAAAAAAGCGGTTTTTCGTGAACTTTCTTAGGATGGACAAAAATAATTAATTCTATCGAACTTTTTATCCTATTTTCATACATATTTGTGTAGTCTGTAGAAATTTTTTCAACAAGAAATATTGAAATTGTGTCGACTGTGACGCACATTTGTACAGCACCTCACAATTAAAGCCTCCTATCGGTGGGAAAGATGCAGGTCGTAATTTTGGCTTGACACAAAAAAAAAACAAAAGAAATTTTCATTTTCATACATTTTTCTTCTATGTGAACTAAAAAAATTCATACAAAAAAAATTTTTACCAACTTTTTTATCAAGTTAAAGTGATTTTTTCTCACCCAAAGAACTCGTTCTTTTTTCCAAACTTGCAGTAATTTCATATTTCACCATTTTTGCGGGTTTTTCTTAGTTCACATAGAAGAAAAATGTATGAAAATGAAAATTTCTTTTGATTCTTTTGTGACGAACCAAAATTACGACCTGCATCTTTCCCGCCGATAGGAGGTATCAATTGTGAGGTGGTCTACAAATGTGCGTCACAGTCGACACAATTTCAATATTTCTTGTTGAAAAAATTTCTACAGACTACACAAATATGTATAAAAATATAATAAAAAGTTCGATAAAATTAATTATTTTTGTCCATCCTACCGCTTCTTTTAGACCTCCTGATTCAGGATACCCCCTTAATGTAACAAACATCGAACGGCAGATAGTGCTTCGTTTGTTTGTACAATCATAAAATAGATAATCGCCGTATAGGTGACGCAGTTCTTTCACGAAAATCGGTGTTCGACACATTACGTGGCGATCGCGTTAATGGGTTTCGGTGGTGTCGTTCGGTAGAACCCGTAGCCGAGCATGCGCGCTCACACCGCTTCACCCCCAGTCCGTGCGCGAGCATTCTATATAATAGGGGGAATCACGCGTAGGACCGGTACACGGTAAATGTTTTCCGGCGCGGGAACAGGTAAACGTCAATCCTTGGAAAATCATTTCGGAACATCGTCCCACATCATACCCTTTGATAGACGCCGTGGAATCAACGCTTTCGAACTGACGATGGCGAGTCGCTGTACCTCCGTTCTCTTGATCTTCATGTCGGTGGTGGTCGCTTGGGTGGCAGCTGTTCCTGTCCAGGTAATTGTTTTTAACGCTAGACTCGGGATTCTATGCATTTACGATTCAAGCTGGTATGACAAATACATGCTGAACGTAAGCAAAAAAGGTGTGTGCAGTTAGACAAAATGAAATATTAAATTATTATATTAATTAATAGATCATAGTCAACATACATTCTGCATGTTATGTAACTGTACACCATAAACTCGTAAAATCCGTAGTCTACTTACTACACTTAAACCCGCGAGTTTGAATCATCTTCTGATGTGAAGTCGTGCTTAACTAAAATTTAAATAAGGAACATTTTTCGTCATATTCCTTCGTGTATTCAAACTTGGGAATTTTCATTTTATTTGTACTTTGTAGTTAATTTTTAACTTTGATAACTGTACTCGTAACACCAAAAACGATCAACTGCTTCAATTCGAGAGAACCTTTGCGCGTGAATTGTTTTCCCATAGGGAAACTATCGATTGTTTATTTTCGAAGATTGGCTGTTTATATTTAGGCTGATTTTTTTTTTAACCGGTAGATTCTCGACCCTTTTATCGCGATACAGTGAATTACTATGAATTTGTGCTTATTTTAATAAATATTATTCTCGACAATAATTTATATTCATCGGTTCTACGAGAACGTGTCTTGTTGTTTGTAATTTAAAAACAGTCCTCCAATGAATATTTAAATGGTTGCACTATGTTAACCGGACAAAGGTAGCATAATCAATAGTCTTTTAATTGGACGGCTGGCTGAAAGAACTGGTGAAATATAAATTGCCTTTACTGTATAATTTAAATTCTAGATAGTAAAAATGATCAAATATTATTCAGGGACAAGAAAATTCTACTAATTTCATGTATATAATTTTAAATTACTTGGCCAAATTTCTTATATATATATATATATATATATATTGTTTAATGTTTTCCTATGACTAGCAACGTTCTTTCTTTGATGATAAAACTGACATATACATGATCATTCGTATAGCATAGTTCGTTTGTAGCGTGTCAGAAATGGCCGACTTATTTCACTGCACACTACTGCATGGAGCTATAAAGAATGGCCCTGGATAATGTTCACAGTGTAAAACCAACCCATCTTTTTGCTCATAAAATACATTTCCCTTGGTATTAATCTTACTAATCATTAATTTATATGTTAATTCGTTTTCAACAAATCTTGACTAATGATTTTAAATTACACCCAAGGACTTTTTCTTGATATTGAATCTAAAAAGAGAATAATTTTTCAAATTGCTTCGTTACAAGTTACCTAAATAATTATTTGATAATATTAGATTTTCTAGATATAACACTTGTGTCTTACATAATATAAATTATCCACTAAATTTTTTATAATAACTATTCAAAAACGCTTGACACAAGTGCTTCTATACAAACAGCATTCGTAATGTAAGTTAGAGTTCTTGCTGGATACGTTTCTAAAACATTATTTCTCGAGATTAAAGATAAATATGGACACATTTTTAAATTGAACGAACTTATAAATCGATAGGAACTTTATATAAAGGATTCTTCTACTATCTTCCGTGCAATCGCAAACTTATAAGGATCACACGGAGAAAGTTGTTCCCCCTCGGTTTTATCGCCAAGCCAATTTCGTTATTTCTGAATAACGATATCAGCTTCGAATAACGACTTTGCAAAAAAAATTCAAGAATTAGGTGCTCGAAATGAAACTTCGTTCGAGGTACTGAAACGACATCTTTCTATAAAATAGAAAAATTCAATAAATTCGAACTAAGAAAACAATTACAATGCAAATGATTATCTTTAATAATTTTATTATTTCTTTTATTATACCCAAAGAGGAATCAAAATGATAGAGTTAGGACAAAGGGGGACGTCCCGGACTGGGACGTCACGAGCGCAACTTGTTGCGTCCACGCTATATCGTACTCCTATCCCAAACAACGCTTTCAAGTTGGCTATTTTCGCTATACATCCCGTGTTAAGAATACACAAAACTCTCGGACTTTACCTAGACTGCCAGATATAGTTGTTTTGCTCTCAGTAGAGCGCGCCAAATTTTCCATGCTCGAGTTAATGTCTCTTTCTTTCTTCCTTACATTCACCTATATTTTTCAGTTTCTCTTTCTCCGAACTATTTATCTTTCCTCCCCTGTTGCGAGTGAACTGTGCTCTCCTTGGTTCGTCTAATTTTTTTTTCCACTGCACTGTCTTCTTTCTATTTCTTTTTTTTTTTCATTCTAACTTTGTGCTCCTTAGTTCGCCTGGTTTTTTTCTCCACGTGCTGTCTTCTTCTTTCTATTTCTTTTCTTTTTCATCTAACTTCGCGCATCCTAGTTCGCTTGATACTTCCACGCTTTGTCTTCTGCTATCTTTTTTTCCTTCTCTTTTCGGTCCAACTTTTTCCTCCTTGGTTTTTGCCTGGTTTCTTTTTACACGTTCTCTTCTATCTATCTTCTTTTCCTTTCCTTTTCAGTATCTGTTGAATGTCGCATGCCCTTCGAGCGATCGGTTCGTTCCTGTCTTCCAAACAATCGACAATGTTCTTATTTGCGCGACTTTACCGTTCTTTCTAGCGTCGATTATTCGTTGTTAAATGTTATAAAATAGGTGAATTAATGTTTCACACGTCGAAATGATAAGTCGAAATGATCGCGTACAGCTATCAACGATCGAGCGTAAAGGCACAAAATTAGTTTCTACATCCCTGTTTCATTGAAAAAAAATCGAAATAAAAATTCGCGAAAATTCGAAATAAAAACCTCAGTAAACAAATCTTGTTAAATCGAGATTTACGCCCGTCCTCCCTCAAACAACAAAAAACAACCCCGCTGGGCCGCGAAAAGACGTCGTTCACGGTCGCGAATTGTGTCGTAGCGTACTGTTGTATGGATTATTTCGTTATCTCTTATCTGCTTACCTCATCGTATCTGATGCGGCACGAAACTTTTCGCGGAAGTTGCGCGCGTTTCGACTCTGTGTGCTTCCTCCTCGAGGGAGCACTCGCCGGACGAGATAACGGTAATGGAGTAACGAACTTTCTTTCCCCGATCGCGAGAAAAGGGAAGGTGACAACGAATCGGTAACGAAACGGTCGCACACGATCCCGTTCGCGGAATCACACTTCCACAGAGAGAGAGAGAGAGAGGAAACTTTTTCAATGCATACTGATCGGGACCGGCACTCAAGTGACTCGCGGGACGACCAAACGCACTATTCAATAGCTTACGCGAGGAGAGATACGATAGTTTCTTAGCCGGGTGATTTTCCAAAGTATTTGGATGTCGCTCTCCTAACAAACAAGAAAACTGCTTCTAACATGAGCGACAGATTTAAAATGACTCAGGAGAAATACACATTTATATTTAAATTCTGACGATTGGTAGGTTTTTCCAATAAAAATGAGTTCAGCTATATGAGACTGCTATACAGGGTGTCCCAAAAGTCGGGGAGGAGCCGGAAATGGGGGGTAGCTGAGACGATTCTGAACAACAATTTCCTTTGCAAAAATGTCGGATGGGGCTTCGTTAAGGAGATATTAAGAGAAAACCCCGACCAATCAGAGCGCGCGTAGACCGTTGGAGCGGCCGTGGTAGCGAAGGCTACGCGCTAGGCGGCCGCGCCCAATGTCCTTCGATGCACGTCGAGTCACTTGTTCGCGTACAAGCGCGGCCGCCAGCGCGTAGCCTTCGCTACCGCGGCCGCTCCAACGGTCTACGCGCGCTCTGATTGGTCGGGGTTTTCTCTTAATATCTCCTCAACGAAGCCTCGAACAACATTTTTGCAAAGGAAATTGTTGTTCAGAATCGTCTCAGCTACCCCCCATTTCCGGCTCCTCCCCGACTTTTGGGACACCCTGTATTCGGATCAGTCTGTGGCTTGTGAAACCCTTGGGGGAAAATTTTTGTATGAAAGAAGGCCTTCAATTCAAAGCATTGTTTATATTCAGTATGTGTTTCATACAACAAGAGATTTAGTATAATATTTTCTAGACACATATTTTAAAAATAGTAACGTCAGTCTGTGGCTTGTGAAACCCTTGGGGGAAACTTTTTGTACGAAAGAAGGCCTTCAATTCAAGGCATTGTTTATATTCAGTATGTGTTTCATACAACAAGAGATTTAGTATAATATTCTCTAGACACATATTTTAAAAATAGTAACGGTATTAATATTTTGAACAAAGAAGTTCTACAGTGGGTGTAGAAAGTACTGGTACATCGATCAATTTCCAAAAAAAAAAACTGTGTAAAATTGTAATTTATTAACTTATTTTTGATAAACAATGACATTCTACATATTTCTCGAAAATCTCTAGAATAGATAGAGAAAAATAGCTATGTAAGTTGTGAAATTAACAAGAGAAAAACAATTAATCGATAGAAATATTGAAGCAATAAACAATAAAACTTGATTAAAAAAAAGAAAGAAATTTACAGTAATTTATAAGTATATAATACTTCCTTCGAGGGATTTCCGTTTTGATCTTATAATTATTGTAACTTTTCTAAGCATTAAATTAACTAAATTATTAGTTATACGAAGTGGGATCTTCTTCAATTCCTCCATTAGAGCCATTTTTAAAAGTACTTCACTTGAAATTTGATGTTTTCTAATTCGTACAAAGCAATAAACTAATGTGTTTACGTTACAAACTCCACTGTAAATGGTTCGTCATAACTAGACTGCGGATCTTTATGCATTTATAGGAAATTTGAATGTGCAAGAAACTACAAAATGCAAACAATATGCAGGAATATAAAAAAGATTGAAAGTAGAGTTCGTGTTACAATATTTGCAGAATAAAATAAATTCCTATTTAGGTTAAATTTACCTAGGCACGTTCGCGAAGATTTTATTTTGCATAAAGACCCGCGGTCTAGCCATAAGAATTGTTCAAAGACTTATTGCTTCTATACTTTTACCCACTTTTCGCATTTTTTTTTTGTTAATTTCACAAATTATATCAACTATTGAATGTTGTTTGGACTATATCTACATATCTTAGAGACTTCCGAGAATATGTAAAATAGCATTGATTATAAAAAAAAGGTAAATTAAGAAACTACAATTTCACACAAAAATTTTTTGGGAAATTGATGGGTGCACGAATACATTCTACCACCCACTGTATATTACTTACTAGAAAGCAATCAGAAATCTAACTTTTAACCGATTGTTCAAATGTTATTACTGAACTGAAATGTTAAAATATTATTAGTGCACTCAAAACTGAGCAAGATATCATAAATCAGTTGCCACTAATATTTGCCATTCGCATTGATATTATACGCTAAAAAAATAAACCTGTTATAACGATTATACAACAGGATAATTCTAGCGTAAAATTTAAATGAAATCAAAAATCACAATACTATGTAGGACTGCCATTAATTCAGACTATTACGAGAATTATATGTAAAATTCAAATTTGTATATTCATCATTGTATCTTCATCAGAGTATGGCCAACAAGTTCAGAAAAGTTTCCTGAAAAAAATGAGCCCAAACACGACTACGTTTCAACTACTTTTATTCGTACATCATTTTAATGATTTCCAAACAATTTTCTACGACGCGTAATCGAAAGTAATCCGAATGGTGTCGCGTTTGGATTCATTTTCATCGGCAAAACTTTCTAACTTTACTAACGCACTGATGATATTTTCGTGGCGATCCACTGACAAACACAAAAATTCCAAGTTAGATCATTGGATGAAATTTAATCCTTCCTATGCATGTTATTACTCTCGTCGTATCAAGATGATTACTTCATTTATCAAAACAAAGCTACCATCTTCGTATCAAGCCAATTACTAATTACTGTACTTATAAAAGTAGAGAGCTTCATCGCGATACATTCGAATCCATCGCTGTTTTCATTGAATACTTGCTCACTTCTGGGTTTTCGAATTGACGACCGAAGGAATCAAAAGTTCTCCTAAGGCAGCTGGCGGAAGGTATTGGGTGTCGACTCTCTCGTTTATCCACCTTAGCTTTGCGACACGTAGGGAATCGATAGTGGAAAAAGTGAAGAAGACGGAAATTATTTTCGGTTGGTTTATACGAGTTTCCAACGGAAGGAGCAAAAACGAGGAACAATTGTTCATAAGGGATCCTCGGAAGTCACGTAGGGTGCTCGTGTAATACTTGTTACGTGCCTCGGTTGCACCGACGTTCGTTCGTAAGTTGATGAAAATTTCGAAACCGAGGGAAACATAATCCAACATGCTGCAGTCGTGGAGGGACAGTTTCGTGCGACCAAATCCCTTTCGCGTTTAGAACTTTTCGACATGGTCTAGGATCGTTCGTTCGAAATTGGAAAGCGCGGTCACGATTCCCTGGCGACAACTAATAGTCTTCTTAGAGCTTTCGGAAACTGACTGAACCAGACGTTCCGTTTTTGAAGGTAGACGTTCCATTAATAATATTAAAGATCGTAAATTACACGTTCCGTTACACGCGGTCAGCTGCGTGTACCTCATCTCTGAGTCCCATTTGTAAACATTGGAAACATCCGAAACATCACATACCAGAAACTGATTCCCATCTACAAACATGATAAAGGTGCGAACGCGAGCGTATAGCAGTACGTGTGCTTTGTAATATACAACACCAAAGGTCAAACATCGACCGAAGTAACAGGAAAAATGCTGTGATTACCGAGCGTTGATAAATCTTACATGACCAGGGAATACTTCGTTCCTTCGTGTATTTCAAAAATACATTTTCATACCGAATTAGATAACACTATTTGGATTCTATTGGTTTTTTTTTTTTTTTTATTTTTATTTTAGAAATCAATTGCATAAAACTGGACTTGCCTACGAATCAAAGGTCATAGTCAGAGAAGACGGGACAATTTGCCCCAACGTAAATAATCATTTTTAAAGATATGTTCCTATAAATCTCAATTTAATGTAAGTCATAAATTGCACAATGGCAATTAGAAATATTCACTGGTACATATTACGTCCACTCTAGAGTCGAAAAGGAGAACGAAACAATATCTAAAACTTATTTTCAATAAACAACGACATGTTCGATTGCAGGCTGGAGCGAATACTTTGCGGCGTGATTTCTACGGACCAGCGACAACGGAATATCTAGGCGGATATCTCGAGGATCACGGTAAGCCTTGCGTTGCTTTATTAGTTTCCTACTTCCTGTGCGTGTTTCTTCGTTCTGTGCTACTTCATCGTGATTGGGTTTAATTGGATTTTCTCAGGCGTCGAGTGTGTCATTTGACGGGAACGTTGCTCGATGATCGATGAGATTGTGAACGTCTCGCTTTCGTGTACTTTTGTCCAAGCTACGATCTTATTCGTAGAGAATCCACGGCCACAATTGGTCCTTGGTTTCTCTACATATTCGTGTGTGTCTCGGGAAACATAAATTCTTGTCGTTTGATGGAAGTAAAAACTGTTGAACGCAAACTATTTCCTTTTGTGAACTTGTAGCTGTCGCGTGGCTAAAATGCTAGATGGCATTATTCAAAGTTTGCGCTGCAGAGTAAACTGCAGTTAAACTCAAAGGACAAATGTACTAAGCAGTACCGAGGTTAGGATTAGAAACAGCACAGCAGTTGAATGCACCTGCGCCTCGCTTCTGTCCACGCATAATTTCCTTTAATAATGTTTGCATTACGCGTATAATGCCGCGGGCTTGTTGCAACAAAGACGTTAAATTAATTAATTACGTAGAAATGTATTCCGAAATATTTTTTGTACATTCTTTTCGCTACTTAATTACTGCGGGTGGAAAAATCATTGCACTGAATTTATTCAGATTTTGTGTTGATAATTGTGTATTTATCAAAAATAGCCAATGTTTATTTATTTATTTATTTTACGTTTTTATTATCAACACAAGCTATTAATAAAGAGATGAGGTGCGATCGAAATGATTCGTAATATCCTAATCTCAAGTTCTGCTAAAACATCAAACATAAAACATCAGATATTTGCGTCATAAAAACATCAAATAAAATACTTAACGACGCGATGGTGACATAACAATGGTTAGGTCTTTTAGCTTCATGATTTTCTTTTATATACAATATTTATTGCCTGTACAAAATTTTAAAAAATACTTTAGGTAAATCTTAAACAGAATTAAATTTCACCAGACCTACTTAAGTAAAGTTTCTCTCTATCTTCTCCAATAAAGATTTGTACAGCGTAAAAAAAAATATTATAACCCGTTTGTCTATGTCAATTTTTAGTTGCAGTACCGACCGTATTCCTCTTAAACGACAAGAAAGACTAATGACATCGCGTAAACATACTTTCCCAACGGTTCCATGTGTCTACATTTTATAATAGTTCCCTATGTGCATATTCTGTGGTGGTTTTCCTTTGTGCGTAATTTGTGATTTCCCCTTGCATACCTTGGTGGTACGTATAATCGTTCGGAACAAAACAACAAAAGCAATCGAGCCACGTGTTCGTCCGTCGCTTCTCGTCGTCAGTATCGTCCCGTTTCGTCTTTGAAGAAATCGAAGGAAGATGGCGAACCAGTTCCTCGTGGACGGTTCAATGCAATTGCTCGATAATTTTAGGTTCGAGCAGAAACGAAGACCGCGGTTGGGATCGATCGCACTACATCGGTGGCGGATCACCAAAAGGTTCAATTTCGACGCTATCAGTCTCACAGGAACGATCGTCGCACTCTCGATCCGAGAACGAGCACGACAGCGAAGATCGACCTGAGAGGAATCTCGACCAGATCGGCGGTGGTAACCTGTTGAGAAGAAAAATGACCCAACGTTGGCTAGGGACGCGAGCGAATCTCGATCAAATAGGTGGAGGCAACCTGGTGAGGAACTTGGATCAAATAGG
>NW_026534682.1:0-1021 GCF_026225885.1 Hylaeus anthracinus
ATAGGTGGAGGCAACCTAGTGAGAAACTTGGATCAAATAGGTGGAGGCAACCTGGTACGAAGTTACGAGGACATGGTCGCCGCAGCCCAGAATTTTCAAAGAGACCTAGATCAAATCGACAGTGGAAACTCTGTTAAGGGATTGTCTCAAAGAGTGACTACTCGAGACGTCAAGAAGGAACTGCATGATACCGATTCGTAGATACTGAAAGGGAATTCGTCTCGGGGAAATAATGTAGCGTCCGCGAGTGTCGCCGACGGTAGAATTGCGCATTGTTTACGTTTGTATCGAGATTTTAAGCAACAAATAAAGAATATAGGATCTTGGTATCTTTGGCTCTTTCTTGTACTATCTAGAGGAGGCGTGAAACTCCAGCGGGCCTGAGACAGGTAAAGGCAGGTATTGTCGCTTACGGGCTTAGTTAAGAGCAATCGCCACGAATATGACGTCACAGTGAGACATGGCAGGTGGGAATCGACTTAATAGAAATGTAGTGCGGATGAAGTGTTTTACTGGCCGATACACGGTACTGTTTATTCATCTCGCTTACAAGGAACATCGCCCAATCGTGACACGTCGATTTTGATGGAACTTGGTACACAGGTAAAGCATTGAAAAATATTAAAACACGTAGTTTTTTTTCATCAGCTGATATTCACGTTCCACACTACCCTTGAAGTTGCGAATGAAGTATCTATTTAATTAGATTTCTAAAAAACTGACAGAGATAGGAAAAGAAAATGTTAAATAATGAAAAAAGTTTGGTTTTCGCAAACATGGTCCGGATGAAAATATTACCAAGATGTAAATGGCTACATCTGTGTTGGATGCCATGTGCTCACAGCCCCAGAGTTGACTTTCTTGTACTTTGTATTGTTTGTTAGTTACATGCGTTGCGAAGGTACTTCAAACATTTCTATCCCATAGTTCCCGCATTTTTTTATTTTAACACGAAAGTGTTTTATAGGTGGACGGTGTGTGTGTGTGTGTGTGTGTGTGTGTGTGTGTGTGTGTGTGTGTG
>NW_026534683.1:0-1299 GCF_026225885.1 Hylaeus anthracinus
CAAATCTCCCTCTCTCCTCAAAAAAAAATAAAAAAAAAAAAAAAAAATTTAATTTGTACGCACAAGACTGCGCGAAGCTGACGAATCACTTTGTGGAAGCTCGTACGTAAGAATTCTATCAATTTAGAGATTGATAAGCAAACGATACGCTACCAAAACACGTTACAAATATTTTCATAGCGAAAGGAAAAGAAAATTGATAAAAAGTGAGACATAAGTATCAATATTTTTGTGCAAGTTTTGAAACGCCAGATTTAATTTAGAATTTCCTAATACAGACTCGCTGTTCGGTAAACACTCGATGCTACGGTTTCAATGGCAGAATTACGCATTGTGAAGCGTTAAGGAATGAATAAATTATTTAAATATTTTAAAATCACCTACTCGTTTCCTACGCGGAAAAACATGATAATTTACGTCCGTCCGTAATTTTCATCCCTATTAAAAAGTTCTACATATCGTTACAAAGTTAATCATCCTGTACAAAGGGTTTTCTAAAAGGAGCATTAGGATTTTTACTAATCCTACCATCATCGGTCAAACGTTGACACGTTCGCTGCCAGACCGAAATTCGTAAAAATTTCTACCAAGTTAAAATCTTGTTTCGAGACTGCTGAAGATCGGATAATTTCACGTCGTTACATTTAATTGCATAACTTCTTCGACTTCACAAATCGCCTCACTTTTGTAATTAATCTTTTCAATTCCATAATGACGACTCGTCGCGTAGCTTCTTTTCGAGTAATTGAATTCTATTCCTCCAAACTATTCGCACGCATATATATATATATATATCGAGGTGCGAACGTGTTGGTTCTAACGATAACGTCAAATCGAAAATTCCCGTATCTCGTATCCCGCCAAGCTGACTGACAGATCGCATCGACGCCGACATTTATCATTGAGAAATTTCTCGAAAGTCTTCTTCACGTGATTCCCATCCCGCGTTCTGCGTGGGCGTGGGGCTGATTATTAAACGATAAAAGGACTATAATCAATCCTTGGTCAAGCCCTATGCGAACGATAAACGCAGCGAGATTCGCGAGGCGTCACGCCATTGATAACCCGCGGTTCGACCTCTCGACACGATTATCGCGACGCCCAGATCCTTGCCTCACTGTCAGATCCATTCGTATAAGAGCTGATCGACGCCAGACGGGAGCCGTTTATGGAATTCCTGACCGATTTCTTGCGAGTGATTTCTGAATAAGGTCAACCGGATGCGCCATCGAACAGCCTTCAAGGTCCGTCGATTAAGATTGCAAATAGCCTTTATCCTATTCGTTGCGACGCGAAGCG
>NW_026534684.1:0-1300 GCF_026225885.1 Hylaeus anthracinus
CAAATCTCCCTCTCTCCTCAAAAAAAAATAAAAAAAAAAAAAAAAAAATTTAATTTGTACGCACAAGACTGCGCGAAGCTGACGAATCACTTTGTGGAAGCTCGTACGTAAGAATTCTATCAATTTAGAGATTGATAAGCAAACGATACGCTACCAAAACACGTTACAAATATTTTCATAGCGAAAGGAAAAGAAAATTGATAAAAAGTGAGACATAAGTATCAATATTTTTGTGCAAGTTTTGAAACGCCAGATTTAATTTAGAATTTCCTAATACAGACTCGCTGTTCGGTAAACACTCGATGCTACGGTTTCAATGGCAGAATTACGCATTGTGAAGCGTTAAGGAATGAATAAATTATTTAAATATTTTAAAATCACCTACTCGTTTCCTACGCGGAAAAACATGATAATTTACGTCCGTCCGTAATTTTCATCCCTATTAAAAAGTTCTACATATCGTTACAAAGTTAATCATCCTGTACAAAGGGTTTTCTAAAAGGAGCATTAGGATTTTTACTAATCCTACCATCATCGGTCAAACGTTGACACGTTCGCTGCCAGACCGAAATTCGTAAAAATTTCTACCAAGTTAAAATCTTGTTTCGAGACTGCTGAAGATCGGATAATTTCACGTCGTTACATTTAATTGCATAACTTCTTCGACTTCACAAATCGCCTCACTTTTGTAATTAATCTTTTCAATTCCATAATGACGACTCGTCGCGTAGCTTCTTTTCGAGTAATTGAATTCTATTCCTCCAAACTATTCGCACGCATATATATATATATATATCGAGGTGCGAACGTGTTGGTTCTAACGATAACGTCAAATCGAAAATTCCCGTATCTCGTATCCCGCCAAGCTGACTGACAGATCGCATCGACGCCGACATTTATCATTGAGAAATTTCTCGAAAGTCTTCTTCACGTGATTCCCATCCCGCGTTCTGCGTGGGCGTGGGGCTGATTATTAAACGATAAAAGGACTATAATCAATCCTTGGTCAAGCCCTATGCGAACGATAAACGCAGCGAGATTCGCGAGGCGTCACGCCATTGATAACCCGCGGTTCGACCTCTCGACACGATTATCGCGACGCCCAGATCCTTGCCTCACTGTCAGATCCATTCGTATAAGAGCTGATCGACGCCAGACGGGAGCCGTTTATGGAATTCCTGACCGATTTCTTGCGAGTGATTTCTGAATAAGGTCAACCGGATGCGCCATCGAACAGCCTTCAAGGTCCGTCGATTAAGATTGCAAATAGCCTTTATCCTATTCGTTGCGACGCGAAGCG
>NW_026534685.1:0-3154 GCF_026225885.1 Hylaeus anthracinus
AGGACTAGCTGCACCTCGTGATTTACTATTTTTAATCTGCAGTCAGTTCCACGAGTATTCGTACTCTCTACGTCTATCTAACTCCAAATAAATGTTTCATCGTAAATATGCGCATGTATAAACTTTATATAGACTTGTAACGAAAGATTTATTCGGAGATATTAAATCTATCGTAGACGTGTAAACCGAAAAATGAAGCACGGGGATTCGAAATCCACGATCCTTGGATCCGCAGTCGACCGCTCTACCTACACGACTAATTCCGTAGCCTACGTTTCGTGTTCTTATTTGACCCCTTATTGCTATGTATAAGATGCGCGGATACTACACTATAATTTAATTTAGTCAACTTTCTTCCTTAGATATTGAAGTTACAAATATTTTATTTACAAATATTGAGATTTCGGACAGAAACCTTATTTTTATCAAAATAAAATGCGGTCTATGTTATTAAGGGATGGCTTTCCCCGGATGTTTCTAATCGATATTTCTGAGCGTGGGTATCGCCATAATTTTGTTTACAAATATTGAGATTTCGGACCGAAACCTTATTTTTATCCAAATAAAATGCAACCTATCCTGGCTTTCTGTCACTGAGAACATTTTTGGAATCGTTTCGGTAAAGTTTTCAACTATGAAAACTACGACAATTGTCTTTAATGCTTCCTGTATGCGACAAGATAATGACTCACAGTAATCGAAGGCCAGTCGGTTCTAGACGCAAGCGAATACGTACGAAGCGACACGACGAATAAGCATGGACAATTGAAACGTTTCGCGAGCAATCAAATTTATTCCCAGTGCATTATGATTCGATTAACTTGATACGCATTCGTCGGTTCGGTTGGTGGTCATTACGTCGATCAGATTGGCCAGATTGGACCGCGGAGATCATCACTTTCGATGGGGTTCGAGTTCAAAGCGAATCTCGAGGTAACGATGGAGCAGTCGGCTATAATTGTTCCGCTTGATGTATGTTTATTATCGATCACGCTTATTCCTGCTCCATTCAATCTTCCGCGATGAACAAATAGGAGTGTAACTGTTTCACTGTCTCGCTGCGTGGCCGGTATATCGCGAGGATCGCGAGACGTTTATGAAAATTTCGTAATGGTGACATACATCTGACAAGGACGAATTATTCTTTCAGAAGCAATACGTACGAAGAGGCTGAATGCTGAAGTATTTACACGCTTTAAATAGTAACGACGCGTAGTAAATGTCTCTCTAAGACGGTTTTCAAGCACTCCATAATACTCAACAACCCCATAATTGGCCCGAGAGCTGTAGATCTACTCTGCGAGACGCTTCCTGCGTGTAAATACTCGCGTAATACTACCTGCAATTTTGCAGAAACTATTAAACTGCGTTCAAGTAATCAGTAGAAACTTAGTTAGAAATTTAGTTAGTAGACAGTTACTGTTCGATCGATCGCTATGGCAGAAGGTGAGCAATTTTCGTATTCAACGAATACTCGTTCAAGGGATAAAAATTAGCAAAGCATAAATAACGTAGGAATCTAAACGAAAAATAAGGCACGGAGATTCGCAGTGTCTACGCTTTACCTACGCGACCAATCGCGCACCCCGCGATTCCTGTCGTCGTTTGACTCCTTCTTCTTGGTTACAGGAGGCACGGATAATAATTTTAGTCTTCTCTGAAACGATCAGTTATCAAAAATAAATGAGGAACATTTACCTCAAAAGGAAACACGTTCACATGACTTTCGCGAAACTTTATTGCCGAAACGTCCGATAAGGGTGCACAGAGTGCTCGAAACGACGTAATTGGCTACTAGAAAATGTTAGCAAATCGAAGTTATCGTTAGTTACCGATATTCGCCAAGAGTGTTACGAAGTCCAGCGGTTTCGCAACGCGCTCTTATCTAATAAGAGAAGTTACATTTTCGCGCGAATTGCCTGGATGACCGATTAGGATAGGAGAAAGAGGGTAAAAGAACGCGTCGACTTGATTGACTGCGACAATGTTTACCGTGTCTGTCGGAATGCGAGTCCCGAATACGACTTTTGCACCCGCGTCGACAGTTAAGGTCGATGCTTCTCGACAGATAGGAAGGGTAGACAAACAAAACTATCAATTATCAGTAAGCATGGATGGCCACGCAACGAGCAAGAAAGTACCCTAGTCGGTAGACAATCGTGGACACAAGCGTAATCGGTGTTGAGACGCTCGATAGATCGGTTTGTTTTTGGAGCTTCCTTTGTTAAGATGAACGAAACATAGGAGATATATAATCAAGGAAAAAGATAAAAGATTCTTTTAAACTCCAAACGATCGGCGTCATTGTTCCGCGAACAACAGGAAGACCGAAGTGCAATGTGGTCGTTCGATGAGTATTTTCAAAGTGAACGATGCGCTAGCGTTAATAGCGATCAACCAAATATTACGTTAATCTGATGTTTTTCTATCCGATAAAAATTCCGCTAACAGAAACCCCGTCTATGACTTCAGTGAGGTCGAAGGACAATGCGATCGTTCGATTCGTGTCCGAATCGATTATGTACAGACGTTAGAGCTGAAGCAAAAGACCCTCTAGAGCTTTACAATTCTAAAATAGAAATTAATTAAAGGTACTACGATTGTAGTATCGCGCTCTCCCTATACACGAGAATAAGGAGTAAAGCGATCGACTTTGAATCCGAGGATCGTTAAATTCCTACGCAATAGAAGAGTACTGAAAATAGAAAATTTATAATGCAGAACAATCATACAAGGATCGAGATAAAATAAAATTCCATCATTTACCGAATTTCTCAAAGGTTTTCAAAATCTAGGCGTCCATCTTGGTCTTATATCAACAATTAAAAACGAATTTCGAAGAAGTAAACTTGAAAGATCGCAATAGGACCTCTACTGTACCTAGTACTGTACCTCTATAAACCTAGTTTAATGAATACAGTACCATGAAAAAATTGACGGGACTTATAAGTCTCGTCAGTAAATAAAAGTTTAATCTCGTTGCTTCGGTTCGTAACATCTCGCCGTCTTTATCGAGAGTTACTCCTCTCTAATAAATCATCCCGTTGTAAAAACCAAGATTAAGAGCCTCTTCCCAACAAAATTCCAGTATTTACGCAAAATAAACGTTAACGAAATTAAATACGCACTCTCCCCGGAAATTGCCATTATTTGA
>NW_026534686.1:0-9928 GCF_026225885.1 Hylaeus anthracinus
TTAGTGATTAAAACGATTACGATAACGAAGAGAGCCAATAGAAGCAGGAAACAAGTTCAATCATCCGCGTGACCCGTGAGAGATTTCACGCTGATGATTCGCGAACAAGAGTCCGCGAAGCGTCGAATATTCCGAATGGAATATTTTTCGGTAATCCGTTCGCTATGGAACATTACGGCCACGTGAGAACGAATCTGAGTCAGCCGGAGGGGATAACAGTTGCAAATAAACTGTCAATGCCAAGGTCGACACGCATCACGCTGGCAAAGAACCGCAATCAACGTGACGCGTGGGTGCTGCGTGACGAAGAACGTCGTCGTTCGTGCAACATAATCGTAACGACGATGCTTCTGTAACGTGACGTACCGTGCACGTCATTCGCCATTGTGGATGAAAATTGCTAGATAAAGTAATTGCATTACGTGAAACGTCTCCGTAACGTCCTCTTTTCTTTAATGGTTGATAACGGTAAGATTCGAATCGCTTCTGAAACCCCGTTTACCTTTATTAATTACAGACAGTCCCATGAATGTTTGTACCCTCTACGTCTACTAAAGAAATCTACTAGAAATCCGTCTAAGTAAACGATAGATTTGATATTTTCGAATAAACGTTTTATTACGAATATGTACACGGATAAACTTTATACAGACAAATGACAAATAGGTAATGACAAATTTATACGGAAACATTAAATCTGGAGTCTAAACGAAAAACGAGAGACAGGGATTCGAACCCACGATCCTCGTAAATTAGAACACGTTTCGTGTTCTAATTTAATTTAGACAGATTTCTTTAATAGACATAGAAGGTACGAATACTTATGACGCTATTTATTTTAGGACAGCGCGTATAATAGTCAAGTTTAACGCAGTTTACCAGTCGAACAAGGATAGAAAGAAAAAAAAGATTTTTTTGTGTTTTGCACTACGGTCACTTAAAACTCAACATCTTTGGAATCTCTTTAAAGGAACACCTCGTGCTTTCCCAAAGACGTTTTGTCAAAGTTATTCGTCGTTTCTCTGACACTTAAAGCTGGGTAATCACGATGTTGGGGAAGAACTAGTGAACTCGATTAAACTCTGGTACATAAGTAGGTTAACGAGGACAGTCTTGAAATGATTACGCGAAAGACGGAATTCGATATTGGAATCGACTTGTCGCGGAATTTCCTGATAAATAAAGCTGTCCTGCCAAGCTATCCGCGCTGAGGATATTAGGAATACCTTCGCGATATCAATCGAAATGATCTGGCGTGGGCGTGAAACGAGAGAGAATTATATTTAGCGCGCTTCCTGCCGCGTATTACTGAACCGAATACGAAAATAAACGATCCCGAAACGTATTCCACTGACACGAAATGTTTACTAATTATAATGCCTAAATAGAGATCCTAATAATTAGAAAACGATATATCTTGGATTGGAATTATCTTTCAATAATTAATTACGATTTCGACTGGATGGTATATATAATCTTCTCTGAGAATAAAATGTTAATAATAATTATTATTATTTTTAACAATTGAAATTAATTTCCTAAATTCCTTCTAATTTAATAAAATAGTATACTATCATTATTCCCTTAGTTACAAGAGACAACAAAACGTACAATCATTTTATTATAACATTCAACTTGATATGTCTAACTCAGACCACAACTTTTGACGCTACCTGTACACACGAGGCACTGTTAACGTTCAGCTTAAAATAATTAACAGATGCTAAAATTACACGAGCTATGCCATATGTTGCAAGCTATTATTACGTGGTTGTACATTCAACACAAATATCGCTGCTCCATTTATACGGTATTCCTTTTATCCCTGATTATTGGTTCATTGTCCAGAACGACTCAGAAACGTAATCCATTAATTGATCTCTAATAGACACTGTTAGGAGAATACCAGTATTAACGTTGATTAAATAGCTCTGATCGTTACTTTCGTCCACTGGTAATCCTTACAATATCAGGAGGGAAAGAAAGAGGGCAAAATATCGAAATATTCGTAAAAAGTTCGAATGACATACCTTGCGGGATAGGAGGCCAGCTGTCGGTGTACGATCATTAGGATCGGATTCGGGAATTGGCTCGTTGGGATTCTCCATGTGCATCCCCGGCCACCCAACCCAAACTCCATTTCCGCTAATAACAACCGGTGCCACCGCAGTCACAAGCCCACCAGCACTGAAAACAACAAACAGAAACAAGCAAATGTTAATCGAAGGGAAAACCACTCGAACGGTTACAGTGTATCTTACAACCTTATGTAGACATTTTCGGTACAACTGTACAACGTTTTGTAAACGTTTGCAGTTTACTATAACGTTTCAAAAACGTTTCCAATAGAATACAGCGTTTAGCAAACGTTTAACGTTACAACGTTAACAACATTAACAACTGTACAACGTTATGTAAACATTTTCGGTACAACTGTGCAACGTTTTGTAAACGTTTGCAGTTTATTATAACGGTTCAAAAACGTTTCCAATAGAATACAGCGTTTAGCAAACGTTTAACGTTATAACGTTAACAACATTAACAACTGTACAACGTTATGTAAACATCTTCGGTACAACTGTACGTTTTGTAAACGTTTGCAGTTTATTATAACGGTTCAAAAACGTTTCCAATAGAATACAGCGTTTAGCAAACGTTTAACGTTATAACGTTAACAACATTAACAACTATACAACGTTATGTAAACATCTTCGGTACAACTGTGCAACGTTTTGTAAACGTTTGCAGTTTACTATAACGTTTTTGAAGCATTTCCTCGTTAATCGGCCATTTGTGGCAAGATAAAAAAATTCTGGTTGTTTTCGATTGCAACCGACCGTTTATCGTCAACACAATAATATAATAATAAAGATAACAGCCTGCGAAAAAGAAAAACGCCCCGTGAGTAAATATAAAAGTTCACCGAGTACCCGTCATCGGCGTATCGAGCGATAAAACGGGGATAATATTGAAACGTCTTCGATCGACTCTGTAACAGCTCGTCCCAGCATGGACGACCATATTTACATAACGCGACAAATACAGGGTGTCCCGTTTTCATATTTTCACGTCTTTGTCTCTAATCCTAGCGGATATTTGAAAATCAAGTGACGTGGACTTTACCATAGTGCTATATTATTCCGCGATATACTGTTAAGAATCATAAAACTCGAACGAAGAAGATTAGACACGCGAACGTTCTTGGTTGCGTAACAATTGGGTCTTTTGTTATCTTTTTCTTTAATTATCCGACTCTCGACGAGGCAGGCAAGGGAGCAGAACGATGCTAAACGATTTAAAAATACCACTGAATACGTTCGCGCTGAAGTACTTCCATAGGATACAGGACAAATCGAATTTGAAAACGACATCCGAAGAAAGAGGAAAGGAACGAATAGAAAATGATGTTGAAGAAGCATTTTTAATACTTTATTACAAGGAATTTTCTTTTAAACAAATTTACATTTCTAAATTACTAAACTTTCCTTGTTCAAGGAATTCTGAAAGTTTCGATCGAAGTTATTATATTTATAAAAGGTGTTGGAGTAATTATACGAAGTTTTATTGGGAGATGAGAAGAAGATTAGTGAAAGGAATTCGAATCGGATTAGTTACGCTTCTGCGCATGCGTATCCTTCATTGTAGCATACTATTGGCCGGAATGGTCGTATTTAAATAACGAAGGCGGGAAATACGCGCGCCAAGACAAAGCGAGATGACGCGAAGCGAGAGATGTCAACGCGCGAAACCACCGACTGAATAAGGGCTATTTAGTAGAAGGGCTACGGCAGCATGAAAGGTAACTATGGTACCGCGTCGAATCAGATTCGTCGCTCCGCCTCAACATATAAACAATTTATATTACTCGCATCAAAATCGCGATGAAAGGCGTCAAAGAAAAAAACCTACTTAATGAACGCCATCCGATCGATAGACGCTTCTTACACTAACCTACCGCTAAACCTACCGACGTCAATTTGTAATTTCTATCGCGAAGGGACGAATTCCTGAAGACACTTTTTTCAATTAAACATGAGAACTGTATACAAAATTTTGAAGACGGTCATTCGACGAGTCGTGATAGGTTTAGTGTTAACGTCTTTAAACGTCCTTAACTTCGTTAACATTCCGAATTCAACAAGATCCTTCGGCACATACACGTGGTTTTAAAGATCCACTTTGAGAAAATACAAAAAAAAAAAAAAAAAAGAAGAAAGAAATCGATATTTCGAAAGTGTATATATTAGGTTGTCCGAAAAGTTTCTTTCGCTTAATTAATAAGTAATGCATGCACGATATTTTATGTTTTATGTTACATTACTGAATTGTGCACGATTCATTTTGCTCCGTTACTGTTACGACATGAGTATCCACGAAACTGGATTGTCTGTTTACATAAACACGACGACTTGAAATAATTGAGCGGAACTCGCGAAAGAAACTTTCGGGACAACCTGATGTGTCACTTACAAAGGTAGAGATTACTCGACGGTTCTACGAGAGCCGCATACGCCAATCTATACTTATCTCTACTAATACCAATGTTATCATAAAATATGCGTAAAGAAGGTAGAAGTATGTAGCGTTGAATAGGAAAACACGGAGCAGAGACAATTGAAGCTGCTTTGACCTAGTCTGCTGTTTCGCGACGAGCAATCATCGAAGTCCCCCTTTGTCGCGGTGCTGAATGCTAGCCAAGTTCGATCACGAATTTATAATTATGACGCCGCGATGACATCGTCGGCGAATGCGTCCCATTGACGGGCGTGCAACGATGCATCGGGTATTGGGACGCGCCGTATGTGGAACGAGGTTAAAGGGCGCTTTGGATCGCGGGCATTCCGTAGAAAAGCCACGGCATGATCACGCATCCGTCCGAGGCCCGTGCACGTGCGCTTAGGAAACGAGCATGTATAGCCCGTTCCTTAGAAATTGGCGAGGCAGTTCGATTGGCTGTCGCGTAACTCGGCCTTTACTTGCACGCATTTTCGGTACTATCTGAATCCGTTACATTTACAAAGATACAAACAGAGATCACAAAGATGCGAACGAGACATATCGAGGTACACTCGGAGAGCAATAGCAACTATCGACGTAGGTATATGTAAGAAAAATGAAAGAGTTCGAGACGTATTAGACACACTTTGTATTCAATAGACAATGCAGCGTGGAATACGACTATGCAGTGTGACTGCTCGAAAGAAAGCTCCTGGGGAAAAATTCCCTGCCTCTGTCCTCTTCGGTTCGTAAGTGCTTCGCCAACTCCTCAGCAATGTGCAATACACTCTCGTCACTACCTTAGCCGAGTATTGTCTTCTATATACTATATATACAGTCAATCCCGTAAATACTCGTACTCTTTATATCTATTGAAAAGGTTTGACTAAATTCAATAATATTGGGTTGTCCGGAAAGTTCATGCCTATTTTAAAAAAAAATTCAAAGGCATGTTTGAATTTTCACGTATATTTATTGAATTATATATGTACCATTTTGTTCCACACCTTTCCACCTCTTAAGGAATGTACGCATTTCATTTGTTTTCAGCCATTCCGATATATTCAGACCTGTATCGCCTTCTACAAATCGGCATGGACTTTCCAGACAGGCCAATAGTTTCGATATTACCAAATGAATCTTTCATTACAAATATGTATATGAATAAGCTTATACAAGTATATACAGTGGGTGTAGAATGTATTCGTATACCGAACAATTTCTCAAAAGACTTTTCTGTGAAATTGTAGTTTCTTAACTCCTCTTTTCAATCAATATTCAAATCTCAACAAATTTATAATCAATGATATTTTACATATTCTCGGAAGTCTCTGAGATGGATATAGTCCAAACAACATTTGCTAGTTGATATAATTTGTGAAATTAACAAAAAAAAAAAAAAGCGAAAAGTGGGTAAAAGTATAGAAGCAACAAGTATTTGTAAACACATTAGTTTATCGCTCGGTACGAATTAGAAAACATCAAGTGTGCAATAAAGTACTTTTAAAAATGGCTCTAATAGGGGAATTGAAGAATATGTAGAATGTCATTGTTTATAAAAAAAATCAGTTAATAAATTACAATTTTACATAGTTTCTTTGGAAATCGATCGGTGCACGAATACGAACATACACTTGGAAACATCAAACCTACCATTTAATACAAACAAATTTCTTCAATAGACGTAAAGGGTTTATGGGTTCAAAGTAGTATATCTTAGGTTCTCTGATTAGGACTTCTATGGGGTAAACATAGTCTATCTAACTACAGCGTGTACGTGCCGTATAATTAGCGAACGGCTTAAGAAACATTCTGTACAATTGCGCGCACACGACACCGACGCATCCGATTTCGAACGGCAATCAATGCCACCGCTGACGAACTTCGTGTTTTTCCACGACCTCTATTGTATCTCCGCCGTGAGAACCAAGGAAGTAACCTGACTGCGACAATCGCGATAATGTATCACCGCAACGTAACGCGAGTAGACACGCGAAAAGCACGTGGCACCGCAAAATACCTGGTGAATGAGTACGTCCTACCGGAGATTCTTATCGATACGTTTCGCTCGTGGATCTCTTATCGTTATCTGGACGTTTTCTCGTCGTTAACGGAGACTGTCAACGTCGTTACGAAATAAGTGCAATTAGTCCATAAACACGGAACGAAGGACATTCGAAAAGAGTCTTTATCTTGGAAACGTACGAGTCAATGTTTAAAGCTGAACAGCTCTAGATAAGAACAATTTTTTATAAACAAGCTCGCTAACCTTTTAATGCCGAGCGATTATATTTCGGAAAAGTTCCATTGGAGTTGTCCTTCCTTTGAATGACACATTCAAATGATTTTGTAATTGAAACACGTTTGAAATGTTAAACATATGTGCTTAATGATTATAGAACTACATCGACATTCACTTGTATCTTGCAGGTGCAGTGACAATGTTATTCTCGAATTAAAGAGAGATATACATTTTTTAATTCTCGTGAACAATTCTGTAAGATACTCTATATCCTTGTCAAAGAGCGAAGGTTTATTCGATCGAACAGTTAAATATACACTCGTTAAAATTGTAATCTTTATTCGAAGAATAACCGATAGACAGTTGAACCTCTTCTAACTCGTTACTCGAAATTCTTTATCTCGATAAAAACTTTGCTCGCGTCCGAGGGAAACAAGTAGGGGTAACAATCACGTATCCGCGAATCCGCGTATAGCTCGCGATCATGTGCTTTCGTCGTGCGTTTACTTCCGAGGCTTGATAAGTTAATTCAATTAACGGTCACGCAAACTTTCTATTTTTTGCCAGGCATTACGCATTGTTAATCAACGACTGGTATCAACGGACGATAGCCTGATTCACGCGAATAACTGGATAAAGCTCTCAGTTATGTCACCGCGACAGATAAAACCGCGAAGAGCGGCTACAGATAATGAAGATAATATCGCGCGACGTTTTGTTGAACGTTCCAATTGCGATTGTTGTCAAACTCGTAACAAATCAATGGTCGATAAAAAGCGAACGGCGCAACACCAGACGTACATAAATTTTCACCGTCAATCAATGTCGCGGTTCGTGCGCGACGCGCTAGTCTCGAAATTGTAAATCACGACAGAGATATCAAATCGCGTTCCAATAAACACCGGCGAGATCTCGATTGTCGAAAACATCTAATCACGGATGCAAACATAACCGACTCGTAAAATGAAAGAACGGAATGGTAACAAAGCTCGGAAAACTTGTTGCCTCGGAGGTGAGCCTCTTCGCGACTTAAAATTAAATAAAATTCAACGGAAACGTATAAGATACACGAGCTAGGTAGATGCAATTCATTTCTCATCTAATTCCTTCGGTAAAAAAGAAATATAATTTGAATGAAAAATAAATTACATTTAACTAGCTAGTGTGTTATACATGCACCTACATAATTTCATTTTAATATCACCGCATTGGATATCGTACATCTCTATTATGAAACAATAATTACGCTGATAATTATCGCCAGAAGTTTCGCGCGAAAGACAGATGGAAAGAAATCATTCTCTAGAGCAGAGTTGTAGAGTAATGTTTAGAATAGCAAACGACGTATTTCAAAATACGATTCTTAGTAGCCGAATTAACGGCTCGAAGTAGAATATCGACGATCGTTTCTACGAGCATGTTCTTACGAAAAATTTCAACACCGGCAACGCGCGATATAGCGCTATAATTTTCGTCGAAGTATAGCTCGTGATGTGTAATCGTGTACTATTTCGTCGCGGACCATAAATAAACACGAGGAACGCAATATCGGCGTGCACCGACTATTAAGACACGATTAACAATAATTTTTAATCGCGGAACCGTTTAACGATTTAAATATTCAATTTTATGGATATGTTCATATTAAACCTAATTTTCTGCGTGTCTACGATAGACGACTAAATAAAAGTATATATAGAAAATATTTCTGTAATCAAAACTAATGTGACCGAACTAGATCTAAATTTCCTGTCGTCGATAAACGCTCTGCGAATCCAACGTGGATGTGTTAACAAAAGGCGCGCGCGCGCAGACAAAAGCGAAAAATCGAAACAGAAGCTATCAAGGTCGAGTTACCGTCATCGAATCACGTTCTTTCCGTTTCAATTGCATTTAAACGACCAGGAAAAGCCGTGCACCTACGCGTGCATGCATCTTGACCCCACGAGCCACGTGCATCGAGCAAACAAGAACGAGCGTTGCAACGTAGGCGAAAGTGAGAGAAAGAAAGAAAGAACTTGTGCAATCCAACATTACGTCCATTAACTCTAGAAAGGCTAAGGAAGAAAGAATATACATATCTCGAAAATATATTATTTCATATACTATTTCATATATTATTTCATCCGCGTGAATTTATAGTCGCCATGGTTAAATCATATATAAATCAAATACAGTGGCTTTCTTTTTTTATCGTTCATTGTTCATCGCTGTTAGAAATGGAAGCTTCGATCGAGATTCTATTATACGCTAGGATCGAACACAGGGAAGCGAAGAAACAATTGTGCGCGAAAATATTATTTCTTACTGATGCCATTTAAATAGGTATTGGTAAATGTAACTATAAAATAATAGTTGAAAGTTGAACGATACAGTTAACAAATACACTTATTCGTTTTTCCACGTTACCCTGCACGTCACAAAGACAAATACAAGAAAACGACGAATTTTCTTCAAATTGTGATAATTTCACTCCCTATCATTTGTCAGAATTTTGTCTACGTTAGATCATTGCATACGAAATGTCTGATTTTTGAAGAAGATTTATGCATCTGTAGTTTTGCACAAGCGCATTTATTCGAATTATGTCGAAGGTGTTTTCGATAGATTCTTCGCCCTTAAATAATTCATCCCTTAAAAAATGATCCAAGGGTTCGACCAAATAGCAGTCTCTAGTCAACAGCGTGGATCGTTTACGAAGCTTATATCGCCAAAACGAAAATTGCCAAACGAATAGGATTTTTCGTTGTTCATTCATTGTTCTGTTCAACTGTCAAATATACTATGTGAACATCTACGTCTATACTAATATTGTAAAGGGTTAAAATTTGTTTCTAGAGGGTAATATCTGGAACTACTGAACCGATTCTAGAAATTTGTCCAGTACTAGAAAGCTACACTATCCGTTATAATCAGAAACATCGATTGAAACATGTCACTTATGGAAAACAAAAGACAAGTCACCTACTGATAGTCGAAGGAACACGCGGTTGAACATTTAGTGCTAAACGACATCGTTTCATAAAAATCATACGAACACTTAGCTAAACCTCCAAAATCCAAATGTTCGTATACTTTTGATAAGTGTATAAACAGCGTTTCGAAAATATAAATTGTTATTCAAAGAAGAATTTCGATACATTTTTGTCAATTACGTGAAGAAAGAATTTTTAGAATAATCATATGCAA
>NW_026534687.1:0-1007 GCF_026225885.1 Hylaeus anthracinus
GCAGCTGGCATTGAGAAAATAAATTTTGAGAAAGCATTACGCCGCTTATACTTTGAAATAAAACTTAAGAAATCGTTACGCCGCTGACATTTTGAAATAAAATTGGAAAAGCATTACGCCGATGGCACTGTGAAATGAAATTTAAGAAAGCATTACGCCGCTGGCATTTTGAAAAAAAAATTAGGAAAGCCTTACGCCCCTGGTAATTTGAAATAAAATTTAAGAAAACAATACGCAGCTGGCATTGTAAAAATAAATTTAAGAAAACAATACGCCGCTGACAATTTGACAAAAAATTTTAAGAATGCATCACGCCCCTGGCATTTTGAAATAAAGTTTAAGAAAGCCTTACGCCGCTGGCATTTTGAAATAAAATTGAGGAAAGCATTACGCTTCTGGTAATTTGAAATAAAGTTTGAGAAAACAATACGCAGCTGGCATTGAGAAATAAAATTTCAAGAAAGCATTACGCCGCTGGCATTTTGAAATAAAATTTAAGAAAACAATACGCAGCTAGCATTGTAAAAATAAATTTAAGAAAACAATACGCCGCTGACATTTTGACCATAAATTTTAAGAAAGCATCACGACCCTGGTATTTTGAAATAAAGTTTAAAAAAGCATTACGCCGCAGGCACTGTGAAATAAAATTTAAGAAAGCATTACGCCGCTGGCACTTTGAATAAAAATTGAGGAAAGCATTACGCCCTTGGTAATTTGAAATAAAATTTAAGAAATCAATACGCCGCTGGCACTTTGAAATAAAATTAAGGAAAGCATTACGCCGCTGGCATTTTGAAATAAAATTCAAGAAAGCATTACGCTGCTGGCATTGTGAAAATAAATTTTAAGAAAACAATACGCCGCTGACATTTTGACAATAAATTTTAAGAAAGCATCACGACCCTGGTATTTTGAAATAAAGTTTAAAAAAGCATTACGCCGCAGGCACTGTAAAATAAAATTTAAGAAAGCATTACGCCGCTGGCACTTTGAATAAAAATTGA
>NW_026534688.1:0-15107 GCF_026225885.1 Hylaeus anthracinus
AATTCGCTCCTCGATCGTGGAAATGTTAATCGCCCCGGCTTTGGACTAGTTTCGCGTTTGACGAGAAACTCGAGTACGTTTGCACGGTGAAATCGAAAGTTCTTTGTCGCGTGATACTTGTTCCGCAACTGTGTCGTAGAAGATCCGCTTGAGTCTACATATTGGAAATTTGCGATGAAGTGATTTAATTAAAATTGTACCCTTTACTGTTGGCTAAAATATTAATTTCCAAAGTTTGGAGTCGATTTGCCTTTGAGATACAAGTATGTATGAGACACGTAGCTGGAACCACTTCGATAACTCCATAAGTAATACTTTTAGCGACAATTGGCCCAGATGAATGTTGTATGGTTCCGAGGGGGACATAATCTAATGCTATTAGTTTTTCCGTCAGTGGTGCCCGCGAAGGACACGCCAAGGTCAAACTCGTCTTTCTTAATGGAATCATGTATTATGAACTAGATCAATCGGTCCTCGTTATACCTGAATCAGAATTGCTAACTCTAGCTTCAACGTATCTAAATACGTAAAATACCACTTCTATTAATTTTCTGGAGCATGGAACACGATAGCCTACGCCTCTCTCATTGTACCGCCGAGAATTTCGACTCGCGCGACTACGAGACCACGCGAAATTGTTCCGAGGGCTCCGCGAATAGGCAAAGCGCGCCGGTAATTGGAGGCGCAGGATGAGAATTACGAAGAAGAAAGGAGAAATTCGTTCTCGCGAGAGCAAAGCTGTTAGGAGCTTGGTCAAGGGTGCTCGAAGACACTTCTGCCCTTTTCCACGCAGTCGCCCGTCACGTACCTCGACCCTTCCTTCCAATACTCTTCTTCCACGCGTGTACGAGACGTGTCGAGTCGCGGCTGCATAGCTCGAGGATTTGGACTCCAAAGAGCCACTCGTCTAACTAGTTTCACGCTTTCCAGCCTCTCTCCAAAGCTTCGTGTTCGCGTGACGTTGAATCACGACTTTTATCGCTCTGTCGGTGACGTCGTTGCGCTTGCTAACGCGCGGGTATACCTTTTTGAAAATTAGAGTTACCACGAACTGATGGGAATTGATTTTGGTTTTGAAAATGTTTCAGTGTCCACGAGATAGAAGTTTTCCGAGCTTTTATGGGTAGCTTGAAACAGAAGATGGACCTACTTTCATAATTGTTACTTATTGCTAATGGGTGGAATGAATATAACAGTCTTTTACTTTTGCTTTGAACGTCTACTTTTATTCGACGGCTCGGAAGGACGTGTTGTTAACTCTTTGCACTCGAGACCTTTTTTTTTCTTTGGTGTCTACCTTTTTTTGGTAGCAACTCGAGATGCTTTCTTGGCATTCTACATTCTACATTCCATATTGCCATGAATGCTAAGCTTCGATTGACTTCGAAGATGTCATTTTATTGACACTTCTAGGTCCAAAGAAATGAAACCTAAAGAAACATTATTGCTGGTAGATTTGCTACGTGAAACCTAGTGGTGACCGAGACTCACCTGGTGGTGCCAGTCCGATACATTAAAAGACAAAAAGAGCGGTGCCTCTCAACGCTAGATTCATTTTTGTTTAACGCAAATGTACATGTATATAATTCAACATTACTTGTTTATAATCTGGTAGCTGGGAGTCACGGTCATCTCAGAGGACTAACTGGGGGGACAGAGTTATAATGGCGAAGGATTAGTACAATTCCTAATAATAACAATAATCTAGTAATCTTCTAGAACTGTATCTTAAAAATCAGAGATGAGCAAAATCCTAGGCTTCGAATAAATCTGAAGTTTGCCGATATGTTTGTGTCTTTTGAACATTTTCCAAAGAAGGAAACGAGACAAACGCATCGGCGAACTTCAAATTTATTCGAAGCCTAGGGTTTTGCCCATCTGTTAAAAATGCCCCGACTCCACTGTCACAAGAACACGCCCTCGACTCTTGAATGTCTCCCTTTCGCGGGTCGATAGCTATGAGTTTAAAAAAGAAGCAAGAAGAAGAAGGGATGACGATCCGCCGAATTTAGAGAGACACGTACTCCATACACGTGGCACGGTCGTCGATTCTCTTTGAATGGTCGGCCATCGGCGGCAGGACTGGCGGAAACTCGACGGCTAGGTGTTTATGCGAGTAGTAATTATAGCGAACGCCGCGTATGTATATTTTTTCAGAAAGGCGGCCGCGGATTCGCGCGTACCCGAGGATCGTTCGTTCTCTCTTAAGAATAGCGTATCTAAGATAACATCTGTAACAGCGTATCGATGGGATTAAATCGTAGAAAGGCGCAGCATCGTTTACCTGTGGCGTGGAACACGTGCAGCTTCTTCGTGCTTCTGGAACTCCGCTCGTCGAACGACAGCTGCACTTTCTTCAGGTACTCTCTGTGCGCTCTCTCGTACTCGTCTTGGCTCACGTTGGCCTGGAAACAGAATACGTCCATCATTTTCAAGAAATTGTGCAAATGTAATGGACGCGACGACCATTCTGGTGCGATGGCGGCGCTTTTGCGATGCTACTGTATAGTAAGGTCAATTGAACAACGAAAATCGCAAAATGTCTTGATTACGGGACCACCTGAGAGTTATGCTCTACAAGATCTAAGCGGTTTCATCCCGATTCGTTGAGTAATCTTGGCGTAATCCGGGAATAAACGTTAAAGAAGTTAAAAAAAAATATACATGTCGAATCGAATAACCTCTTCCTTTTTTAAGTCGGTTAAAAAATCAATTTTGTTTGCTTTGCAAGCATAGTTAGCAACGCCATCTGAAAGATAATCAGATCTTTAATGACAACTTTCAGAACATAACTTTCGGATATTTCAATGTTATTTTCGGGCGCTCTTCAAGAAGTTCAGCGAGGAATTCGTATCGCACGATTATTTCTTGGCTATCTATTTTGCGTAAATTTGAAACTGGTGAGGCAGACGAGAACAGGAAACGAACTTCTCTTGCTGGTCTTGCTTAGACTTGAACTCCTTGCTTGATCTCAACGCTTGCAGCAGTTTCGAGCTAAGAGCTCACCAAACATAACGAATCTATACATACAAATACGTAAATAAATACAGCTCGCTGCACACACGTCTCAGGCGTGAACAATTTATTATCAACAATCAAATAAATTAGCAAATGGAAAGATAGGGCTTTATCTTTGTTTGCTCTTCAGTGGTCGATGGATTAATTGTACGTTTTTTAGCCTTTGAAGAGACATGCATGCAGCATGTGCTTGTTCCAAATGGAAACGTTTATCATTAATGCTCTTACTAATTTGTTATTCATTTTGATTTTTCAGTTCACAAGCACTGACCCGACTTTTCGATTCCTCCTAACATTTTTCCTACGATATTACACCCACTCTCAATTATGCGATTTACATTTTAGAGTGCACACTTCTATCTTATTTTTTTGTTTCAAACGGACCTCTGCTACTACAAACGAGTGTTATTAAAAACTTATTACTAGACTGCGGATCTTTATGCATTTATAGGAAATTTCAATGTGCAAAAATGCAAGAATATGCAAGAATATAAAAATGATTGAAAGCAAAGTTCATGTTATAATATTTGCAGAATAAAACAAATTCCTATTTAGGTTCAATTTTTGTAGCCACGTTCGTGAATATTTTATTATGCATAAAGATCCACAGTCTACTTATTACACTCAAACTTTCAGACATCTTCCATTGCAATTACCTTCCTTGCTAAAAGTGTGTACCAAATGTATTTAGAAAAAAAAAAAGGTCAAAATAAGTCTCTATTTTTAACCCTCTTAGACGCCCTCAACTTCTAAACTTCACTTCAAGGAGTCTCCAACGCAGGCCCCTTCTAGCGAACATTTAAGACGACTCCAAATTTCTGACTTCGTCTATTTAAGAATGTTTAGCTTATCGAAGGAATCGTCGTCGTGAATTTTCGGATCGGTTAATTAAATCTCGGTCGCGTATCGCGTCCGCAAGGTCGAGCGCAGCGATAATCGGCCCGCGGGCGTGACATCGAAATTATCTAATTTTTTGGTGTCGCGACGCGCCGATTTCAGCGACTGCGCCCGTAGCTCCACTCGACGCAACGAACCTTTTTTTTTTTACTTTTTCTAAATGGCTTTATTTAACGGGTAACACCACTCTAGAGGCTGAAAAAAAGGCCTAACTTTGATAATTAATTTTGAGACTATCGCAAAAGAAATGGGATTTCTTTTTACAGGGTATATTTAACACGTATTGAAGTATAAACAAAAAGTGTTGAATTATAATTTTATTACAGAATAGCGGCGACGAAGGGAGTCTCAAAAATTGACTTTCTTTAAAACGTCTTCATGGAAGGACGGTGTTCTCGTTGTGTATAAAATCTCGAACGAATAACCAACAAATTTTATAACTATATACCGTTGGCTATAGAAGTACGTAGAGGTTTTTTGTTTAAATCAAATATTGTAGAAATAGCGCGTTAACTAATTTTTTGGTCGAAAAATAAATAGTAAATTGTTAATAAGAACGAAAGTGTACATTAAATAAAAAGACCGCTACGTACTTCTATAGCCGACAGTATATATGTTATAAAATTTGTTGGTTTTTCGTTCCAAATTTCGTTATGCAGAATAAAATACCCTGCAAATGTTATAATACAAACTTTCGATATTTTTTGTATATTATTGCATACTGTGTGCATCTTGTAGCTTATTGCAGATTCAAATTTCCTATAAATGCATAATTTTCTATAAACATCCGCAGTCGGTTTATCAACGACCCTGCCCCGTGTCTTTTTCCTCTGTTTTCGCACAATTCGCTTCGCGCCGTAACTGGGGAACCCCCTTCGCGCTCCACGAGCCGTCGTCGCGTCGTCTCGCGCGTTTGTGCTACCTTTTTATCGTTCCCGCCGCCCTTTATTCACCGGACCTGCTCGGACCCCTTTTTCTTCTCGAGCATCCTCGCGATTTTTCGAGTCGCCGGCACTCGACGCCCGCTACCTTCTCGAGCGTCGCGAGAGCCCCCCAGTCGAGTGAGAAAGTCCAGACGCGCTAGACGTTTCCGTAAAATTAACTCGTCTACGGCTACTGGCCGCTTCCAACGCGTCGAACGACAACGAAGACCTGCCGGCGTTTCGTACATACGTGTTCTCGAACACGTCGAGCTCTACTGGTCTTTCGTATCGTGAGAATCCCTGACCTGGAGATATTAAAGTCTATCAATTTATGAATGGTACTCTGTATTATTATTACACGCTATCATCTAGGCTCCCCAGTTTATCTCGACACAAGAATAGTATTCAGGAACTGTTCTCTGTGACCTATAATCCTACAAAGTCATAAATAATTCTATAAAGTCATTAAAACGCATAAAGGAATGGAAAAGATCTTTTGAATGAAAGAGGAGTGTTTAAAAAAGGTCAACAACTCCAATAACGGCGTTAGCGACCTGTACCAATCGATAGTTTTGCATACCAAACGTTACGACGGTTTGAGTGGAATAAGTCGTTATCCCCGATCTGGAAGGAACGTTGAATTTGAACGAGCACGCTCGAATCCACGAATCAATTGAAATCGTATAAATATAATGCTCGAGAGTCCCGTGGGAGGCTAAAGTTGGATCGTAATCGCAACAAAATCTGTCTATAGGTCACCCTATTTTGCATAAGATGATTATACTAACAAACCGATTTCCTTAACGTTTTCTCTGCGTTGTAGATACGAGATTTATTTATAGATGTACCATCCAGCTCAAGAATAATTATTGATGCTACCTCGAATGTCCCAGAACTTGCACGTTCGATTCTATGTCCTGGGTTAGACTTTCATAACTAACCTTCTATTTTTTCAGGGCATAAGGATTCAATAATTATTTAAATAGGAGAAAAGGTTGGTGGTTGGATGTTAAGTGCAACCAGAAGAAAGCAAGATTCGATAATTATTTAAATAGGAGAAATGGGTGGTGGTTGGATGTTAAGTGCAACCACAAGGAAGCAAGATTCAACGATTATTCAGATACAAGATTGGTCCGAGTGTAAGCGTTCATGAGGAAGACCTGCAGACGAAACGACCAAGAAGTAACAAGCATTTTGGCTGAGCTCGATGCGGAGATGCACGCGGACGCCTCCGCAGCGTCGCGATCGGAGTCGCTTAACTGGTAGCGGTCTTTAAAGTCAGTTAGTCGGCTCGAGTTCCGGTTGGTCTGGACAGTGGCCCCGCGAGTCGTCGCTAATTTCTTTTTCTTTGTTTCCAGTGCATCCGTCCGACGAAAACGACGCACTGTGGTCAATCTTGACAATCTAGATGGACCAATGTTCATCAGACGCTTCTCTGGGGAAGACATCCGTCCAAGCAGACATTACACAGAGCAACGTTCCACTCAACTTTGGCTATAAACCTTCTTCTAAACGAAGGAAGTAGACAGGGCAGGAAGTAGACGAACGAAGAGGCTGTTTCTCATCCATAACGATGCTACGTGTTTGAAGGAAGAAATAGAATTCCAGGAATTGCCAAAGGATTACAAAGGGACCCCAAAATAGATCTGCCATCTTTGGGATGATCGTGGAAGAATGTATTTTATCGGTGCTGGTGAGGAAACGAGAAATAGGAAAATTAATGGCGGTGGATACCAAAGGAGAACTGGTCTACACACCGCGGACAAGTTTGCACGTGACGATGCAGCTCTACTTCGAGGAGTAACGTCGACTTCTTTGTTGCGTACCACCGTGAGTAGGAAACTGGCCAAAGAAGAGGCATTAGCAACGTTTTCAGATGGAAAGCTCGTGCATTGCTATACAGGGATATTTAAAGATTATAGGATTCAAGGTATGTCCATCTTATTATTTGTTCATAACGTTAAATTGCAATATTTGCTAGACTAATAAAGTATACAAGTTCCTGAAGATAACTGTAAATATATCATGAGTAGACTGCGGATTTTTATGCATTTATAAAAAATTTGAATGTCCAAAAAACTACAAAATGGACACAGTATGCAATTATATACAACAATATTGAAAGTAAAGTTTACTTTACAATATTTGCAAAGTAGAATCAATTCCTATTTAGGTTCAATTTTTGTAGGCTACGTTTGCAAAGATTAAGGTCAAATTGCGATATTTAATAGACAAATAATGTCCCCGAAGATAGCTCTTTGAGAGTATCCGAAAAGAGAGTCCGCGGCCGAGAGTCGGGCCTGTGAGATGACGATTCCCAAACTGCACACAAAATTAACAAAGAACCTGTCAACAAGCAAGCATCCGCGGTATGGTCAGAATCGTTAGGAAATCAGCGTGGGTCGAAGAGGAACGAAATCGAAAACGGGTCGCCACGAAACGTTCGCGTCCAACCCGAACGGTCGAGGCGTTGTTTTAATTCCGGCTGCTTCCGGGTTGAGAAAGCACAGCACGCTCGTAATCCACGGCGCAAAAATAAATTCGCGGCGTTTGCGTTTCCCTTGGAATTACAGTTCGCGAAACCGAGAACGGAAGTCGGCGGTTTTCACCCGATTCACAGCGAGGAGAAAACGATCCAGATACACGAGTGTCGTGGACCACCGGATTCGATACTCCAAACGCATGAGGATTTGGTTGGAGGCTACAGTTTCGTTCAAACATTCTAAAAGTTCATTCGAAGTTTCACTGTTTTGTGTAACACATTTGTAGTATCCGCGCCTCCAACAATAAGGAGTCAAACGAGAACACGAATCCGTGGATCCGAGGATCGTGGGTTCGAATCCCTAATTTTTCGTTTAGGCTTCTACACATGATACGTGGACAGAAATGTTGATAGAAAAGTGTTGAGAAGCCCTAGAAGACTACCGTACTAAACTCTGCTACGTTCATCTGCGTGGTTGGTCATTTAGCGGGGACTTCATGCGTGGCCGAAGGTATCCATTGGTTGACGTTCCCGCAAATGCGGATGTCCTTGGGGAAACCATCGCGCAACGACGCACTCTCCCTTGCCTCCCACGCTACGCCTCGAAGAAAGATCTTTCGCAACCAGTCTACCTAGATATCCACGGAGTTGGGTCGCATTCTTCGCGTAACCTTCGCCTCTGCTTTGAACGCAGCGAAACGCGGGAATGCGGTGCGCGTACGCACGACGATTGCTCGCCTTCGAAAGCAATTCCTCATTTTCCTCGCGAAACGGACGAATTTTATTTCCTCGAGCCGCTCTCCAAGCTGTTACTCAATGTAGCAGAGGGAAAGTATCGCTATCGGTCGAATTTCAATTCCCGATTCGTTGCACTTCATACTTCGTGTGTCCTCGGTTAATTAACCAAAAATGCCAGAGAGTAGGTACGGTGACTTCTATTTGGTTCACTTCACGTGTTCCGTTCTTGAAGGAGTCCTGAATCAATTAACAAAAAATCCATAGAGTTGCCTTCTATTTTACTTCATATTTTACTTCACGTCTTCCAAATGCTTTAGAGATGCTAGAGGAAGAAATTCTGGCCATTACTGTGTATACTTCAAGGTGTCCTGAATCAATTAACCAAAAATCCAAGAGACCCGACTTCTGTTTTGCCTCGCATTTTACTTCACGTGTTCCAAATGTTTTAGAAAGGTTGAAGAAAATATCTGCCTATACTGGTTCGATGATGTTTAAGTCAGGTGTCTGGGTCGAAGTTCTAAACCGGGAAAGTTCTGCAACTCTGTTGCGAACTTTTTTATTCCCGTATGTCCAATTAGCCACGCTGGTATTCTCGCGCGCTTTCTCTTGGCAATCATCGCCAATCGTGGTCGTTCGATTTCTCACGCAGTCCGATCTTTTTTCTTGGAAGACAGCGGGTACCTTTCGCTGACTGTCTCGAAAGGTCTCGTCGCGATGAGTGAACATGTAATGATTTCTCATCGATAAACATCAGTGTTGGTATTATTAACGTTACGCAAACGTGGGATACTTTGCAGGATATTTTTATCCTAGTTTAAATGCAAAATCTGACTTGAGTTTGGCCTTGATACCGGACAATTGAATGCAACAAAAATTGCACAATGTTGCAAAGGCGATACAGAAGTCTCTCGGTAATGAGACTAACGAAGTCCATAGTCGTCGAGGGTAGGGATTGCCGAGGCTGCAGACGTTGTTGCAACATTGTTACTTGCAATTTTGTGGAGGTCAACAAGGGCTACAATTTGAATTCCAAGAGACTCGTGTATCAGAGAAATTACTGACAAAATGCTTGTTTGTTTATTCTCCATCGCTGAACGTCCGCGGCGAACGTTCCACTGCGAGTGAATGGATCGATATCTATCTTATGGACGTTATTTTTAGATTTGTGTGGTCTTTAGATAACCGTATTACGTATGCGTATTTATTATTACACGACATTACGCAACACAATTAGGTTCTATCTTCGAACCTGCATACCAGCGTTCTTCGACGAGTTTTACACCGAGCCAGCTAGACAGATTGACGTCGGAACGATGTGGGTACTCCGATGGCAAAATTGTTTAGACAGACTGTCGACGATTACCCGGCAGATAGAGTGAAACCTATCTAAAAGGAACGTGACGCTTCATCTTTCGAAAACGACACCGCTAATCGTGGATGGCTAATAGGAATGGCATATGCCGCTTGTAATTACGAACAGTCGATTATCGTAAAATAACGAAACAAGCTACGTTTAGAATAATTTCTTTAAACGTTTACAGGCTTCGGTGTACAAAAATAGGTTCTCACGCGGCATAACTAGCACAGATGGCCAACATTCCTATCTAGATAAACATTTTCAGGAACGAATTGAAGATAAACACGCCTTGTTCCGTTATTTGTTCACATTGAATGAATGAAATTTATTTAAATACCGTGCGATCGAAATAATTGAAACGTTTAGATAAATTCATTTAAAAAAAAAAAATCAACGCTTGTTTTGCTATTTTACGATGATCGAGTTCTCCGAGGAATGTTTCGGCAAAATCGAACGACCCGCGAGCCACGGTGACGTAACTTTTCAGAAAACTGGCCACGTAGAGAGCGGGGAATTCGAGCACGCGTGTATAGAACGCAAACTCATGCTCCTTAATCCTCGTCCCCGTTTCCTTTCGCCGCATCCGGAGCTACCCCGGCTCGTGGCTACCCTCGACGAGGCGAATTTCAAAAAGTTCAAAGCGTTCGACGAGGAATAAATATTTTTTAAGGGACGCGCATCGAGACAGATCCGTTTTAGACGGCATAAACTTGCGCAGACTTTGGTGCACGAATCCGCGAGCCAACGACCGCTAGAAGAAGGAAGGACCGCTAAAGGAAGAAGGAAAAAGTGTTCGAGGAATTATGTTTCCTATGAAAATCTTCTCTGTATAATCAGTCACACTTTTGTTACAACGAACAACATTATCGTGTTTCATCCTGGAGCAGCTGGGCTCCTCGATGAGGCTTATCTAACAGAACCTGTTCCGAACGCCACACCGTTAATCGTTTGAACAGTCTCCAACCAAGTTCATTAGTAGGTGCATAATTAGATTGAACAGATTAGTCGAACGATTAGTAGTGCCACTTCTGAAACAGGATCTGAGAGAAGCGTTAAGGACGAGTCCACTTATGCAAAAGTTCTGAAGATAAACAAAGTGAAATTGTTCATTGTGCCAAAGGGATTAGTTGTTATCGGACCATAACAATTTCTTAACTATCTTCTTTAAATTTGAGGCTGTTTGAACTACTCTATCTGAAACCAAACGCAGTGATTTTTAAATTGTTTATTGTACCACAACTATTACTTAATTATCGGAGCATAACAATTTCATAACTATCGATTAACTATTTCCTTCGGATTCGAGGCTGTTTGAACTACTCTATCTGAAATCAAGTACAATAAAATTGTTTATGGTAGCACAATTATTACTTTATTATACCACAACTATTACTTAATTATCAGAGCATAACAATTTCGTAACTATCCTCAACTATCTTCTTCAGATTTGAGGCTCTACTCTATCTGAAACCAAGCACAGTGAAATTGTTTCATTGTACCACAACTATTAGTATCACCATCTGCTCCCTTGATTATCAGAGCCCAACAATTTCACAATTATCTTCCCTCTTTAGATTTGCGAGTTATCGAAGCTAGTCCCCATTCTCTGATGTCTCTTGAATTTTGCGACAACCTGACAGGGATATCTCGCGACCATTTCATAGGGTACACGTGTACGAGGGACACAGAGGTATGTTTAAAGGGTGAGCAACTCGAGCAAGAGTGCGTATGCATGCGTGCTCGAGGCAAGAGAGACCAACTGGTTCTGTGTCTTCCCTTCGGCATTAGAGGCGGCCGCGTTCGAGTCTCGAGGCGCGCTCTCACGTTTCTCGTCGACGTCCTCGAGTTTGGAGGACGGCTGGGAATCGACTTTCGTTATCGCGTACACAGCCGTGTTACGGCGACGCTGACGGCAATAGCTGCTGCGACAACAGGTGTTGCCCGCCCCCGCTCGGTCCCCCTTCGTTCCTGCTCACGAAGATCCGGAACGGGACCGAATCCGGTGATCGTCATCGACCGAATCGCGCCGGTACCAGGATCGCCGAGCGAATTCCGATTTCACCGATCCACTGGGGATTTCCGGATGACAGACCGTCAACGTAACGTTCCGAATTTAGATCGGGCTGTCGTCGTTTCAGTTCATCTCTCGTTTCCGCCACAACTTTCGAATGTGCTCCTTTCGGCAACGTAATCAACGCAGAATTTGCAGTTTCATCGACCCTGGCGAGAGGAAACACCTGGCCAGGGCTGGACAGTGGCCGATGGATGCTCAGTCACGGACTAATTCGGATTAGACGAGATCCACTGTTCCAATGAGAACTCTAGGCACTTCAGCTTCGAGGCAAGAGTCGTTGAAAGGAAGAAGCAGGGTATAAAAGAAAATGGATGCAACTCTTAGGGTAGAGTATCTTGAATTTATTTATCCTTATAGTTCCTCCTAGTCGAGTGTGTTACTTTCTTGATTAGTCACAGACTAATTCAGACTTGATCAGAAGCACTATTTTATTGAGAATTCTATGCACTATTTCAGGTTTGAGTCAAAAGTGACGAAACAAAGCAAAAAATGTAAAAGAAAGTGGATGGAAATCTTAGGGTAGACTCTCTAGAATTTGTTTTTCCTTACAGTTCCTCCTAGTCGAGTATATTACTTTTTTGATCAGTCACAGACTAGTCCAAACTTGATCAGAAGGACTATTTTATTGAGAATTCTATATACTATTTCAGGTTTGAGTCAAGAGTGTCGAAACAAAGCAGAATGTAAAAGAAAATGGACTCTTAGGTAGCCTCACCAGAATCTGTTCCTCCTCGCAGTCCACTCTATTACATACTGATCAAATTTATTGAACGCACGTCCAATCAGTGATATCAACGCGCACCTCGCCGATGTCAACTCGTCGCCATTCTCTAACAAATCGTCCCTGGTCCCTCGATCGTCCTTTGTAAGATGGAGGCTCTGGCCCCTCGAAAGAAACTAGTCGATCCGGTCTGGCACGGTTCGATTCGATCCAGTCGTTAATCCTCCTGCAGCCAGCATCGGGGAACGCACCTGTGCAAAAGGACGCGTCCCCGCGGCGAAGAAAACAGAGGAGAGAAGCGATCGCTAAGAGTTGAGCCCTCGTGGGCGTTCGACGCACGCACGTGGACAGCCGGTTCTGCATAGTAGAAGGATCGACGCACGTGCTCGTGCATGCGTTAGCGAAAGTGGGGCAACGCGGACCACCCACGTACCTCGTCTTCGTCTCGCCGCCTGTTTACGGACGCCGACACGCACCGACACGAACCCCTAGACGAGTTTCGAATCCCTTTTTCCAATGATTCGTGCATCTTGTCCGGAGTCCTTTCCATTTCGCGGATATCGTTCGCGGATTTCGCGAGGACGGGAGCGAGCTGGGTGACACCTGTTGCCTGGGGTAGCGATGGGACCAATCCTCGCTTCGTACCAATGGGAGAAGTAGGATGACAAAGATGCGAGACCCTGAGGCTAGTAGAGATACGCTTGGTCGTTTATCAAATTGTCAGAGGTGCTAAGAAAAGACAGGACCTGGTACCACAATGTTTTTTTTTCCTTTGGAACGCTAAACATTCTAGTCATTTTTAATTAATGTCTAGAATGTGTACGTTCTTATGTGTGCATATTAATAACCCGAGACAGAGGAATTCTTGTAGGAATTCCAAACATGATTCAAACTTGATGTAACCGATACGCCAGTTACATGTCTCAATAAGTCCGAAACCGTTTGTAATTGGTCCGTTAAATGGATCGGTACAAGAGGATTTATTTACAACGTCGGAGTCTCGATATTATCTAAACACGTCTCAGTTCTGGTACTCGTTCTGGTAGCTGCAGGCGAAGTCCTCCGTTCAACACGTGCTCTCAGGTTTTGATGCATCTCAACGTTCGTGGTATAGTTCAATATAGACATACCTTCGATACGATTACGTCGATTTTACTACAAACGTACTTTTACTTTGGAAATTTACTCGAACAACTCGTATAACGGATTTTTCCTCGACCAATTTTACAGCCAAGATGACCTCACCGATGTATAGATAACAAGTTGAGAACTGTGTATATAGGAACTTTCCTAGAGTTACATATTCAGCACTCAGAACTTGTCAGATCCTCTCTCTTTGTTCGAAAGGCGACACGAGGACGACGGTTTCATTCGCCTATGGTGCCGGTGTGTCCGCTAAGGAGGCCACGGATGCAACAGTTACGTGGCAAACTAAACGAGTAAATAAGTGGTATCAAAAAGCAATTTTGAAAATGCGAAGTGAGAAACTAATGGCTGAGACGTCGAAGGTCGATGATCTTTCAGTGAACAAATCAAGATTAAAGAGCATTTTATTACCGGTGACACGAGTCCAGAATTTTTATTTTTGACTCAGGACGGAATCCTCAGGCACTTTCCTATGTGTTTCGTAACAGGTACCATAAACTTCAAATTTAATATCTTTGACAATCTCGAAGACGTTTCTGCGAGTTTCTCTTTTCTTTGAGAGCCATTCCTTCTTTTTGCTTACTCGAAAATCGTCTTAAACCGATCCTCGTAAAAAAAAAAAAAAACCACCCCCTTGTAATTATTTATTAAAGGAGCAACGATCCCTGATGTTTCTACTATTCTTGTTGAACGGAGAAACACCAGATGGATCTAACTTTCGGTTATTTATTATGCTCCGGGCAAGAAGAAGCACAATTCCCCATTTCACACTCTCCCCAGCAGATGGCCACTAATAAGAATGTTAGCTCACTGCCGAAGACTCTCGCAGTTAAATTAAGCCGATGATTCCTATTTCCAGAAGCTGTTTCGACCGCATCCAAGACAATAGACTGTTGAATCCCTGGTACGCCTCCGAGAAGCATCCTACCTACTATCTCGCCAATATTCCTAAAAGAAGGAGTACCGCTCCCGATGGCCGTCGCCATTTTTCACATCAGATCGTCACGTCTGCAAATGATCCAAGAGAAATCATCCCTAGCGGCGAACGCTGAAGCGACGCGAGACCGCGGACCTCTCCTGTCGCGTTCCTCCTTTCTTTCCTTTCTTCCACTTCTTTCTTTTCGTTCCTTTCATCCTCCTGCCGCTTCGTCACCTCGCCCCGAGCCAACGTCGCCGTAGACGCCAACCTTTTCGCCGCATCACCGATCCTCTCTCCTCTGCGTGTCTATCGTCGATGTACATCTCACGCGTTCTCTTTCTCTCCTCTCCTCGTCTCGCTTGTAAGGCCTTTCTCTCTTCCGCTTCGTCCGTACGCTTCCGTTAACGAGGCCCCTGGACTTTTTGCCGACGAGCGCGTCGGCGCCATCCTCTAGCCGACACGAGAGACCAAAGGCTCCGATCCACTTCGACGTCGACGAGAAACGCAAGAAGAAGGCCGCGGGACAAGGATCGAAGAAACGAGAGTAGTAAACGCCTTAACCCTTTCGACCATGCTGCATTCTTAACTATTCGTTTCTTTTTTAAAAATTAAGTCTACCGAACTAGGACTAGGATAAATCGAAGGTAGACAGGTAAGAAAAGACAATTTATTCCAGGGTGAATGATGTTCATTTTTCTTAATATATATTCCTGTGAGGTTCGCTTGCAATCTGGCCAATTAGATACATTCACTGGGGCATACAGTCAATCCCATAAGTATTCGTACCCTCTGTATTTGTTGAAGAAATTTGTCTAATTTAAATTAATGCTTC
>NW_026534689.1:0-15106 GCF_026225885.1 Hylaeus anthracinus
AATTCGCTCCTCGATCGTGGAAATGTTAATCGCCCCGGCTTTGGACTAGTTTCGCGTTTGACGAGAAACTCGAGTACGTTTGCACGGTGAAATCGAAAGTTCTTTGTCGCGTGATACTTGTTCCGCAACTGTGTCGTAGAAGATCCGCTTGAGTCTACATATTGGAAATTTGCGATGAAGTGATTTAATTAAAATTGTACCCTTTACTGTTGGCTAAAATATTAATTTCCAAAGTTTGGAGTCGATTTGCCTTTGAGATACAAGTATGTATGAGACACGTAGCTGGAACCACTTCGATAACTCCATAAGTAATACTTTTAGCGACAATTGGCCCAGATGAATGTTGTATGGTTCCGAGGGGGACATAATCTAATGCTATTAGTTTTTCCGTCAGTGGTGCCCGCGAAGGACACGCCAAGGTCAAACTCGTCTTTCTTAATGGAATCATGTATTATGAACTAGATCAATCGGTCCTCGTTATACCTGAATCAGAATTGCTAACTCTAGCTTCAACGTATCTAAATACGTAAAATACCACTTCTATTAATTTTCTGGAGCATGGAACACGATAGCCTACGCCTCTCTCATTGTACCGCCGAGAATTTCGACTCGCGCGACTACGAGACCACGCGAAATTGTTCCGAGGGCTCCGCGAATAGGCAAAGCGCGCCGGTAATTGGAGGCGCAGGATGAGAATTACGAAGAAGAAAGGAGAAATTCGTTCTCGCGAGAGCAAAGCTGTTAGGAGCTTGGTCAAGGGTGCTCGAAGACACTTCTGCCCTTTTCCACGCAGTCGCCCGTCACGTACCTCGACCCTTCCTTCCAATACTCTTCTTCCACGCGTGTACGAGACGTGTCGAGTCGCGGCTGCATAGCTCGAGGATTTGGACTCCAAAGAGCCACTCGTCTAACTAGTTTCACGCTTTCCAGCCTCTCTCCAAAGCTTCGTGTTCGCGTGACGTTGAATCACGACTTTTATCGCTCTGTCGGTGACGTCGTTGCGCTTGCTAACGCGCGGGTATACCTTTTTGAAAATTAGAGTTACCACGAACTGATGGGAATTGATTTTGGTTTTGAAAATGTTTCAGTGTCCACGAGATAGAAGTTTTCCGAGCTTTTATGGGTAGCTTGAAACAGAAGATGGACCTACTTTCATAATTGTTACTTATTGCTAATGGGTGGAATGAATATAACAGTCTTTTACTTTTGCTTTGAACGTCTACTTTTATTCGACGGCTCGGAAGGACGTGTTGTTAACTCTTTGCACTCGAGACCTTTTTTTTTCTTTGGTGTCTACCTTTTTTTGGTAGCAACTCGAGATGCTTTCTTGGCATTCTACATTCTACATTCCATATTGCCATGAATGCTAAGCTTCGATTGACTTCGAAGATGTCATTTTATTGACACTTCTAGGTCCAAAGAAATGAAACCTAAAGAAACATTATTGCTGGTAGATTTGCTACGTGAAACCTAGTGGTGACCGAGACTCACCTGGTGGTGCCAGTCCGATACATTAAAAGACAAAAAGAGCGGTGCCTCTCAACGCTAGATTCATTTTTGTTTAACGCAAATGTACATGTATATAATTCAACATTACTTGTTTATAATCTGGTAGCTGGGAGTCACGGTCATCTCAGAGGACTAACTGGGGGGACAGAGTTATAATGGCGAAGGATTAGTACAATTCCTAATAATAACAATAATCTAGTAATCTTCTAGAACTGTATCTTAAAAATCAGAGATGAGCAAAATCCTAGGCTTCGAATAAATCTGAAGTTTGCCGATATGTTTGTGTCTTTTGAACATTTTCCAAAGAAGGAAACGAGACAAACGCATCGGCGAACTTCAAATTTATTCGAAGCCTAGGGTTTTGCCCATCTGTTAAAAATGCCCCGACTCCACTGTCACAAGAACACGCCCTCGACTCTTGAATGTCTCCCTTTCGCGGGTCGATAGCTATGAGTTTAAAAAAGAAGCAAGAAGAAGAAGGGATGACGATCCGCCGAATTTAGAGAGACACGTACTCCATACACGTGGCACGGTCGTCGATTCTCTTTGAATGGTCGGCCATCGGCGGCAGGACTGGCGGAAACTCGACGGCTAGGTGTTTATGCGAGTAGTAATTATAGCGAACGCCGCGTATGTATATTTTTTCAGAAAGGCGGCCGCGGATTCGCGCGTACCCGAGGATCGTTCGTTCTCTCTTAAGAATAGCGTATCTAAGATAACATCTGTAACAGCGTATCGATGGGATTAAATCGTAGAAAGGCGCAGCATCGTTTACCTGTGGCGTGGAACACGTGCAGCTTCTTCGTGCTTCTGGAACTCCGCTCGTCGAACGACAGCTGCACTTTCTTCAGGTACTCTCTGTGCGCTCTCTCGTACTCGTCTTGGCTCACGTTGGCCTGGAAACAGAATACGTCCATCATTTTCAAGAAATTGTGCAAATGTAATGGACGCGACGACCATTCTGGTGCGATGGCGGCGCTTTTGCGATGCTACTGTATAGTAAGGTCAATTGAACAACGAAAATCGCAAAATGTCTTGATTACGGGACCACCTGAGAGTTATGCTCTACAAGATCTAAGCGGTTTCATCCCGATTCGTTGAGTAATCTTGGCGTAATCCGGGAATAAACGTTAAAGAAGTTAAAAAAAAATATACATGTCGAATCGAATAACCTCTTCCTTTTTTAAGTCGGTTAAAAAATCAATTTTGTTTGCTTTGCAAGCATAGTTAGCAACGCCATCTGAAAGATAATCAGATCTTTAATGACAACTTTCAGAACATAACTTTCGGATATTTCAATGTTATTTTCGGGCGCTCTTCAAGAAGTTCAGCGAGGAATTCGTATCGCACGATTATTTCTTGGCTATCTATTTTGCGTAAATTTGAAACTGGTGAGGCAGACGAGAACAGGAAACGAACTTCTCTTGCTGGTCTTGCTTAGACTTGAACTCCTTGCTTGATCTCAACGCTTGCAGCAGTTTCGAGCTAAGAGCTCACCAAACATAACGAATCTATACATACAAATACGTAAATAAATACAGCTCGCTGCACACACGTCTCAGGCGTGAACAATTTATTATCAACAATCAAATAAATTAGCAAATGGAAAGATAGGGCTTTATCTTTGTTTGCTCTTCAGTGGTCGATGGATTAATTGTACGTTTTTTAGCCTTTGAAGAGACATGCATGCAGCATGTGCTTGTTCCAAATGGAAACGTTTATCATTAATGCTCTTACTAATTTGTTATTCATTTTGATTTTTCAGTTCACAAGCACTGACCCGACTTTTCGATTCCTCCTAACATTTTTCCTACGATATTACACCCACTCTCAATTATGCGATTTACATTTTAGAGTGCACACTTCTATCTTATTTTTTTGTTTCAAACGGACCTCTGCTACTACAAACGAGTGTTATTAAAAACTTATTACTAGACTGCGGATCTTTATGCATTTATAGGAAATTTCAATGTGCAAAAATGCAAGAATATGCAAGAATATAAAAATGATTGAAAGCAAAGTTCATGTTATAATATTTGCAGAATAAAACAAATTCCTATTTAGGTTCAATTTTTGTAGCCACGTTCGTGAATATTTTATTATGCATAAAGATCCACAGTCTACTTATTACACTCAAACTTTCAGACATCTTCCATTGCAATTACCTTCCTTGCTAAAAGTGTGTACCAAATGTATTTAGAAAAAAAAAAAGGTCAAAATAAGTCTCTATTTTTAACCCTCTTAGACGCCCTCAACTTCTAAACTTCACTTCAAGGAGTCTCCAACGCAGGCCCCTTCTAGCGAACATTTAAGACGACTCCAAATTTCTGACTTCGTCTATTTAAGAATGTTTAGCTTATCGAAGGAATCGTCGTCGTGAATTTTCGGATCGGTTAATTAAATCTCGGTCGCGTATCGCGTCCGCAAGGTCGAGCGCAGCGATAATCGGCCCGCGGGCGTGACATCGAAATTATCTAATTTTTTGGTGTCGCGACGCGCCGATTTCAGCGACTGCGCCCGTAGCTCCACTCGACGCAACGAACCTTTTTTTTTTACTTTTTCTAAATGGCTTTATTTAACGGGTAACACCACTCTAGAGGCTGAAAAAAAGGCCTAACTTTGATAATTAATTTTGAGACTATCGCAAAAGAAATGGGATTTCTTTTTACAGGGTATATTTAACACGTATTGAAGTATAAACAAAAAGTGTTGAATTATAATTTTATTACAGAATAGCGGCGACGAAGGGAGTCTCAAAAATTGACTTTCTTTAAAACGTCTTCATGGAAGGACGGTGTTCTCGTTGTGTATAAAATCTCGAACGAATAACCAACAAATTTTATAACTATATACCGTTGGCTATAGAAGTACGTAGAGGTTTTTTGTTTAAATCAAATATTGTAGAAATAGCGCGTTAACTAATTTTTTGGTCGAAAAATAAATAGTAAATTGTTAATAAGAACGAAAGTGTACATTAAATAAAAAGACCGCTACGTACTTCTATAGCCGACAGTATATATGTTATAAAATTTGTTGGTTTTTCGTTCCAAATTTCGTTATGCAGAATAAAATACCCTGCAAATGTTATAATACAAACTTTCGATATTTTTTGTATATTATTGCATACTGTGTGCATCTTGTAGCTTATTGCAGATTCAAATTTCCTATAAATGCATAATTTTCTATAAACATCCGCAGTCGGTTTATCAACGACCCTGCCCCGTGTCTTTTTCCTCTGTTTTCGCACAATTCGCTTCGCGCCGTAACTGGGGAACCCCCTTCGCGCTCCACGAGCCGTCGTCGCGTCGTCTCGCGCGTTTGTGCTACCTTTTTATCGTTCCCGCCGCCCTTTATTCACCGGACCTGCTCGGACCCCTTTTTCTTCTCGAGCATCCTCGCGATTTTTCGAGTCGCCGGCACTCGACGCCCGCTACCTTCTCGAGCGTCGCGAGAGCCCCCCAGTCGAGTGAGAAAGTCCAGACGCGCTAGACGTTTCCGTAAAATTAACTCGTCTACGGCTACTGGCCGCTTCCAACGCGTCGAACGACAACGAAGACCTGCCGGCGTTTCGTACATACGTGTTCTCGAACACGTCGAGCTCTACTGGTCTTTCGTATCGTGAGAATCCCTGACCTGGAGATATTAAAGTCTATCAATTTATGAATGGTACTCTGTATTATTATTACACGCTATCATCTAGGCTCCCCAGTTTATCTCGACACAAGAATAGTATTCAGGAACTGTTCTCTGTGACCTATAATCCTACAAAGTCATAAATAATTCTATAAAGTCATTAAAACGCATAAAGGAATGGAAAAGATCTTTTGAATGAAAGAGGAGTGTTTAAAAAAGGTCAACAACTCCAATAACGGCGTTAGCGACCTGTACCAATCGATAGTTTTGCATACCAAACGTTACGACGGTTTGAGTGGAATAAGTCGTTATCCCCGATCTGGAAGGAACGTTGAATTTGAACGAGCACGCTCGAATCCACGAATCAATTGAAATCGTATAAATATAATGCTCGAGAGTCCCGTGGGAGGCTAAAGTTGGATCGTAATCGCAACAAAATCTGTCTATAGGTCACCCTATTTTGCATAAGATGATTATACTAACAAACCGATTTCCTTAACGTTTTCTCTGCGTTGTAGATACGAGATTTATTTATAGATGTACCATCCAGCTCAAGAATAATTATTGATGCTACCTCGAATGTCCCAGAACTTGCACGTTCGATTCTATGTCCTGGGTTAGACTTTCATAACTAACCTTCTATTTTTTCAGGGCATAAGGATTCAATAATTATTTAAATAGGAGAAAAGGTTGGTGGTTGGATGTTAAGTGCAACCAGAAGAAAGCAAGATTCGATAATTATTTAAATAGGAGAAATGGGTGGTGGTTGGATGTTAAGTGCAACCACAAGGAAGCAAGATTCAACGATTATTCAGATACAAGATTGGTCCGAGTGTAAGCGTTCATGAGGAAGACCTGCAGACGAAACGACCAAGAAGTAACAAGCATTTTGGCTGAGCTCGATGCGGAGATGCACGCGGACGCCTCCGCAGCGTCGCGATCGGAGTCGCTTAACTGGTAGCGGTCTTTAAAGTCAGTTAGTCGGCTCGAGTTCCGGTTGGTCTGGACAGTGGCCCCGCGAGTCGTCGCTAATTTCTTTTTCTTTGTTTCCAGTGCATCCGTCCGACGAAAACGACGCACTGTGGTCAATCTTGACAATCTAGATGGACCAATGTTCATCAGACGCTTCTCTGGGGAAGACATCCGTCCAAGCAGACATTACACAGAGCAACGTTCCACTCAACTTTGGCTATAAACCTTCTTCTAAACGAAGGAAGTAGACAGGGCAGGAAGTAGACGAACGAAGAGGCTGTTTCTCATCCATAACGATGCTACGTGTTTGAAGGAAGAAATAGAATTCCAGGAATTGCCAAAGGATTACAAAGGGACCCCAAAATAGATCTGCCATCTTTGGGATGATCGTGGAAGAATGTATTTTATCGGTGCTGGTGAGGAAACGAGAAATAGGAAAATTAATGGCGGTGGATACCAAAGGAGAACTGGTCTACACACCGCGGACAAGTTTGCACGTGACGATGCAGCTCTACTTCGAGGAGTAACGTCGACTTCTTTGTTGCGTACCACCGTGAGTAGGAAACTGGCCAAAGAAGAGGCATTAGCAACGTTTTCAGATGGAAAGCTCGTGCATTGCTATACAGGGATATTTAAAGATTATAGGATTCAAGGTATGTCCATCTTATTATTTGTTCATAACGTTAAATTGCAATATTTGCTAGACTAATAAAGTATACAAGTTCCTGAAGATAACTGTAAATATATCATGAGTAGACTGCGGATTTTTATGCATTTATAAAAAATTTGAATGTCCAAAAAACTACAAAATGGACACAGTATGCAATTATATACAACAATATTGAAAGTAAAGTTTACTTTACAATATTTGCAAAGTAGAATCAATTCCTATTTAGGTTCAATTTTTGTAGGCTACGTTTGCAAAGATTAAGGTCAAATTGCGATATTTAATAGACAAATAATGTCCCCGAAGATAGCTCTTTGAGAGTATCCGAAAAGAGAGTCCGCGGCCGAGAGTCGGGCCTGTGAGATGACGATTCCCAAACTGCACACAAAATTAACAAAGAACCTGTCAACAAGCAAGCATCCGCGGTATGGTCAGAATCGTTAGGAAATCAGCGTGGGTCGAAGAGGAACGAAATCGAAAACGGGTCGCCACGAAACGTTCGCGTCCAACCCGAACGGTCGAGGCGTTGTTTTAATTCCGGCTGCTTCCGGGTTGAGAAAGCACAGCACGCTCGTAATCCACGGCGCAAAAATAAATTCGCGGCGTTTGCGTTTCCCTTGGAATTACAGTTCGCGAAACCGAGAACGGAAGTCGGCGGTTTTCACCCGATTCACAGCGAGGAGAAAACGATCCAGATACACGAGTGTCGTGGACCACCGGATTCGATACTCCAAACGCATGAGGATTTGGTTGGAGGCTACAGTTTCGTTCAAACATTCTAAAAGTTCATTCGAAGTTTCACTGTTTTGTGTAACACATTTGTAGTATCCGCGCCTCCAACAATAAGGAGTCAAACGAGAACACGAATCCGTGGATCCGAGGATCGTGGGTTCGAATCCCTAATTTTTCGTTTAGGCTTCTACACATGATACGTGGACAGAAATGTTGATAGAAAAGTGTTGAGAAGCCCTAGAAGACTACCGTACTAAACTCTGCTACGTTCATCTGCGTGGTTGGTCATTTAGCGGGGACTTCATGCGTGGCCGAAGGTATCCATTGGTTGACGTTCCCGCAAATGCGGATGTCCTTGGGGAAACCATCGCGCAACGACGCACTCTCCCTTGCCTCCCACGCTACGCCTCGAAGAAAGATCTTTCGCAACCAGTCTACCTAGATATCCACGGAGTTGGGTCGCATTCTTCGCGTAACCTTCGCCTCTGCTTTGAACGCAGCGAAACGCGGGAATGCGGTGCGCGTACGCACGACGATTGCTCGCCTTCGAAAGCAATTCCTCATTTTCCTCGCGAAACGGACGAATTTTATTTCCTCGAGCCGCTCTCCAAGCTGTTACTCAATGTAGCAGAGGGAAAGTATCGCTATCGGTCGAATTTCAATTCCCGATTCGTTGCACTTCATACTTCGTGTGTCCTCGGTTAATTAACCAAAAATGCCAGAGAGTAGGTACGGTGACTTCTATTTGGTTCACTTCACGTGTTCCGTTCTTGAAGGAGTCCTGAATCAATTAACAAAAAATCCATAGAGTTGCCTTCTATTTTACTTCATATTTTACTTCACGTCTTCCAAATGCTTTAGAGATGCTAGAGGAAGAAATTCTGGCCATTACTGTGTATACTTCAAGGTGTCCTGAATCAATTAACCAAAAATCCAAGAGACCCGACTTCTGTTTTGCCTCGCATTTTACTTCACGTGTTCCAAATGTTTTAGAAAGGTTGAAGAAAATATCTGCCTATACTGGTTCGATGATGTTTAAGTCAGGTGTCTGGGTCGAAGTTCTAAACCGGGAAAGTTCTGCAACTCTGTTGCGAACTTTTTTATTCCCGTATGTCCAATTAGCCACGCTGGTATTCTCGCGCGCTTTCTCTTGGCAATCATCGCCAATCGTGGTCGTTCGATTTCTCACGCAGTCCGATCTTTTTTCTTGGAAGACAGCGGGTACCTTTCGCTGACTGTCTCGAAAGGTCTCGTCGCGATGAGTGAACATGTAATGATTTCTCATCGATAAACATCAGTGTTGGTATTATTAACGTTACGCAAACGTGGGATACTTTGCAGGATATTTTTATCCTAGTTTAAATGCAAAATCTGACTTGAGTTTGGCCTTGATACCGGACAATTGAATGCAACAAAAATTGCACAATGTTGCAAAGGCGATACAGAAGTCTCTCGGTAATGAGACTAACGAAGTCCATAGTCGTCGAGGGTAGGGATTGCCGAGGCTGCAGACGTTGTTGCAACATTGTTACTTGCAATTTTGTGGAGGTCAACAAGGGCTACAATTTGAATTCCAAGAGACTCGTGTATCAGAGAAATTACTGACAAAATGCTTGTTTGTTTATTCTCCATCGCTGAACGTCCGCGGCGAACGTTCCACTGCGAGTGAATGGATCGATATCTATCTTATGGACGTTATTTTTAGATTTGTGTGGTCTTTAGATAACCGTATTACGTATGCGTATTTATTATTACACGACATTACGCAACACAATTAGGTTCTATCTTCGAACCTGCATACCAGCGTTCTTCGACGAGTTTTACACCGAGCCAGCTAGACAGATTGACGTCGGAACGATGTGGGTACTCCGATGGCAAAATTGTTTAGACAGACTGTCGACGATTACCCGGCAGATAGAGTGAAACCTATCTAAAAGGAACGTGACGCTTCATCTTTCGAAAACGACACCGCTAATCGTGGATGGCTAATAGGAATGGCATATGCCGCTTGTAATTACGAACAGTCGATTATCGTAAAATAACGAAACAAGCTACGTTTAGAATAATTTCTTTAAACGTTTACAGGCTTCGGTGTACAAAAATAGGTTCTCACGCGGCATAACTAGCACAGATGGCCAACATTCCTATCTAGATAAACATTTTCAGGAACGAATTGAAGATAAACACGCCTTGTTCCGTTATTTGTTCACATTGAATGAATGAAATTTATTTAAATACCGTGCGATCGAAATAATTGAAACGTTTAGATAAATTCATTTAAAAAAAAAAAATCAACGCTTGTTTTGCTATTTTACGATGATCGAGTTCTCCGAGGAATGTTTCGGCAAAATCGAACGACCCGCGAGCCACGGTGACGTAACTTTTCAGAAAACTGGCCACGTAGAGAGCGGGGAATTCGAGCACGCGTGTATAGAACGCAAACTCATGCTCCTTAATCCTCGTCCCCGTTTCCTTTCGCCGCATCCGGAGCTACCCCGGCTCGTGGCTACCCTCGACGAGGCGAATTTCAAAAAGTTCAAAGCGTTCGACGAGGAATAAATATTTTTTAAGGGACGCGCATCGAGACAGATCCGTTTTAGACGGCATAAACTTGCGCAGACTTTGGTGCACGAATCCGCGAGCCAACGACCGCTAGAAGAAGGAAGGACCGCTAAAGGAAGAAGGAAAAAGTGTTCGAGGAATTATGTTTCCTATGAAAATCTTCTCTGTATAATCAGTCACACTTTTGTTACAACGAACAACATTATCGTGTTTCATCCTGGAGCAGCTGGGCTCCTCGATGAGGCTTATCTAACAGAACCTGTTCCGAACGCCACACCGTTAATCGTTTGAACAGTCTCCAACCAAGTTCATTAGTAGGTGCATAATTAGATTGAACAGATTAGTCGAACGATTAGTAGTGCCACTTCTGAAACAGGATCTGAGAGAAGCGTTAAGGACGAGTCCACTTATGCAAAAGTTCTGAAGATAAACAAAGTGAAATTGTTCATTGTGCCAAAGGGATTAGTTGTTATCGGACCATAACAATTTCTTAACTATCTTCTTTAAATTTGAGGCTGTTTGAACTACTCTATCTGAAACCAAACGCAGTGATTTTTAAATTGTTTATTGTACCACAACTATTACTTAATTATCGGAGCATAACAATTTCATAACTATCGATTAACTATTTCCTTCGGATTCGAGGCTGTTTGAACTACTCTATCTGAAATCAAGTACAATAAAATTGTTTATGGTAGCACAATTATTACTTTATTATACCACAACTATTACTTAATTATCAGAGCATAACAATTTCGTAACTATCCTCAACTATCTTCTTCAGATTTGAGGCTCTACTCTATCTGAAACCAAGCACAGTGAAATTGTTTCATTGTACCACAACTATTAGTATCACCATCTGCTCCCTTGATTATCAGAGCCCAACAATTTCACAATTATCTTCCCTCTTTAGATTTGCGAGTTATCGAAGCTAGTCCCCATTCTCTGATGTCTCTTGAATTTTGCGACAACCTGACAGGGATATCTCGCGACCATTTCATAGGGTACACGTGTACGAGGGACACAGAGGTATGTTTAAAGGGTGAGCAACTCGAGCAAGAGTGCGTATGCATGCGTGCTCGAGGCAAGAGAGACCAACTGGTTCTGTGTCTTCCCTTCGGCATTAGAGGCGGCCGCGTTCGAGTCTCGAGGCGCGCTCTCACGTTTCTCGTCGACGTCCTCGAGTTTGGAGGACGGCTGGGAATCGACTTTCGTTATCGCGTACACAGCCGTGTTACGGCGACGCTGACGGCAATAGCTGCTGCGACAACAGGTGTTGCCCGCCCCCGCTCGGTCCCCCTTCGTTCCTGCTCACGAAGATCCGGAACGGGACCGAATCCGGTGATCGTCATCGACCGAATCGCGCCGGTACCAGGATCGCCGAGCGAATTCCGATTTCACCGATCCACTGGGGATTTCCGGATGACAGACCGTCAACGTAACGTTCCGAATTTAGATCGGGCTGTCGTCGTTTCAGTTCATCTCTCGTTTCCGCCACAACTTTCGAATGTGCTCCTTTCGGCAACGTAATCAACGCAGAATTTGCAGTTTCATCGACCCTGGCGAGAGGAAACACCTGGCCAGGGCTGGACAGTGGCCGATGGATGCTCAGTCACGGACTAATTCGGATTAGACGAGATCCACTGTTCCAATGAGAACTCTAGGCACTTCAGCTTCGAGGCAAGAGTCGTTGAAAGGAAGAAGCAGGGTATAAAAGAAAATGGATGCAACTCTTAGGGTAGAGTATCTTGAATTTATTTATCCTTATAGTTCCTCCTAGTCGAGTGTGTTACTTTCTTGATTAGTCACAGACTAATTCAGACTTGATCAGAAGCACTATTTTATTGAGAATTCTATGCACTATTTCAGGTTTGAGTCAAAAGTGACGAAACAAAGCAAAAAATGTAAAAGAAAGTGGATGGAAATCTTAGGGTAGACTCTCTAGAATTTGTTTTTCCTTACAGTTCCTCCTAGTCGAGTATATTACTTTTTTGATCAGTCACAGACTAGTCCAAACTTGATCAGAAGGACTATTTTATTGAGAATTCTATATACTATTTCAGGTTTGAGTCAAGAGTGTCGAAACAAAGCAGAATGTAAAAGAAAATGGACTCTTAGGTAGCCTCACCAGAATCTGTTCCTCCTCGCAGTCCACTCTATTACATACTGATCAAATTTATTGAACGCACGTCCAATCAGTGATATCAACGCGCACCTCGCCGATGTCAACTCGTCGCCATTCTCTAACAAATCGTCCCTGGTCCCTCGATCGTCCTTTGTAAGATGGAGGCTCTGGCCCCTCGAAAGAAACTAGTCGATCCGGTCTGGCACGGTTCGATTCGATCCAGTCGTTAATCCTCCTGCAGCCAGCATCGGGGAACGCACCTGTGCAAAAGGACGCGTCCCCGCGGCGAAGAAAACAGAGGAGAGAAGCGATCGCTAAGAGTTGAGCCCTCGTGGGCGTTCGACGCACGCACGTGGACAGCCGGTTCTGCATAGTAGAAGGATCGACGCACGTGCTCGTGCATGCGTTAGCGAAAGTGGGGCAACGCGGACCACCCACGTACCTCGTCTTCGTCTCGCCGCCTGTTTACGGACGCCGACACGCACCGACACGAACCCCTAGACGAGTTTCGAATCCCTTTTTCCAATGATTCGTGCATCTTGTCCGGAGTCCTTTCCATTTCGCGGATATCGTTCGCGGATTTCGCGAGGACGGGAGCGAGCTGGGTGACACCTGTTGCCTGGGGTAGCGATGGGACCAATCCTCGCTTCGTACCAATGGGAGAAGTAGGATGACAAAGATGCGAGACCCTGAGGCTAGTAGAGATACGCTTGGTCGTTTATCAAATTGTCAGAGGTGCTAAGAAAAGACAGGACCTGGTACCACAATGTTTTTTTTTCCTTTGGAACGCTAAACATTCTAGTCATTTTTAATTAATGTCTAGAATGTGTACGTTCTTATGTGTGCATATTAATAACCCGAGACAGAGGAATTCTTGTAGGAATTCCAAACATGATTCAAACTTGATGTAACCGATACGCCAGTTACATGTCTCAATAAGTCCGAAACCGTTTGTAATTGGTCCGTTAAATGGATCGGTACAAGAGGATTTATTTACAACGTCGGAGTCTCGATATTATCTAAACACGTCTCAGTTCTGGTACTCGTTCTGGTAGCTGCAGGCGAAGTCCTCCGTTCAACACGTGCTCTCAGGTTTTGATGCATCTCAACGTTCGTGGTATAGTTCAATATAGACATACCTTCGATACGATTACGTCGATTTTACTACAAACGTACTTTTACTTTGGAAATTTACTCGAACAACTCGTATAACGGATTTTTCCTCGACCAATTTTACAGCCAAGATGACCTCACCGATGTATAGATAACAAGTTGAGAACTGTGTATATAGGAACTTTCCTAGAGTTACATATTCAGCACTCAGAACTTGTCAGATCCTCTCTCTTTGTTCGAAAGGCGACACGAGGACGACGGTTTCATTCGCCTATGGTGCCGGTGTGTCCGCTAAGGAGGCCACGGATGCAACAGTTACGTGGCAAACTAAACGAGTAAATAAGTGGTATCAAAAAGCAATTTTGAAAATGCGAAGTGAGAAACTAATGGCTGAGACGTCGAAGGTCGATGATCTTTCAGTGAACAAATCAAGATTAAAGAGCATTTTATTACCGGTGACACGAGTCCAGAATTTTTATTTTTGACTCAGGACGGAATCCTCAGGCACTTTCCTATGTGTTTCGTAACAGGTACCATAAACTTCAAATTTAATATCTTTGACAATCTCGAAGACGTTTCTGCGAGTTTCTCTTTTCTTTGAGAGCCATTCCTTCTTTTTGCTTACTCGAAAATCGTCTTAAACCGATCCTCGTAAAAAAAAAAAAAAACCACCCCCTTGTAATTATTTATTAAAGGAGCAACGATCCCTGATGTTTCTACTATTCTTGTTGAACGGAGAAACACCAGATGGATCTAACTTTCGGTTATTTATTATGCTCCGGGCAAGAAGAAGCACAATTCCCCATTTCACACTCTCCCCAGCAGATGGCCACTAATAAGAATGTTAGCTCACTGCCGAAGACTCTCGCAGTTAAATTAAGCCGATGATTCCTATTTCCAGAAGCTGTTTCGACCGCATCCAAGACAATAGACTGTTGAATCCCTGGTACGCCTCCGAGAAGCATCCTACCTACTATCTCGCCAATATTCCTAAAAGAAGGAGTACCGCTCCCGATGGCCGTCGCCATTTTTCACATCAGATCGTCACGTCTGCAAATGATCCAAGAGAAATCATCCCTAGCGGCGAACGCTGAAGCGACGCGAGACCGCGGACCTCTCCTGTCGCGTTCCTCCTTTCTTTCCTTTCTTCCACTTCTTTCTTTTCGTTCCTTTCATCCTCCTGCCGCTTCGTCACCTCGCCCCGAGCCAACGTCGCCGTAGACGCCAACCTTTTCGCCGCATCACCGATCCTCTCTCCTCTGCGTGTCTATCGTCGATGTACATCTCACGCGTTCTCTTTCTCTCCTCTCCTCGTCTCGCTTGTAAGGCCTTTCTCTCTTCCGCTTCGTCCGTACGCTTCCGTTAACGAGGCCCCTGGACTTTTTGCCGACGAGCGCGTCGGCGCCATCCTCTAGCCGACACGAGAGACCAAAGGCTCCGATCCACTTCGACGTCGACGAGAAACGCAAGAAGAAGGCCGCGGGACAAGGATCGAAGAAACGAGAGTAGTAAACGCCTTAACCCTTTCGACCATGCTGCATTCTTAACTATTCGTTTCTTTTTTAAAAATTAAGTCTACCGAACTAGGACTAGGATAAATCGAAGGTAGACAGGTAAGAAAAGACAATTTATTCCAGGGTGAATGATGTTCATTTTTCTTAATATATATTCCTGTGAGGTTCGCTTGCAATCTGGCCAATTAGATACATTCACTGGGGCATACAGTCAATCCCATAAGTATTCGTACCCTCTGTATTTGTTGAAGAAATTTGTCTAATTTAAATTAATGCTTC
>NW_026534690.1:0-4401 GCF_026225885.1 Hylaeus anthracinus
CTACTACTACTACTACTACTACTACTACTACTACTACTACTACTACTACTACTATTTCTCCCAGGATTAAGTTCAATACGTACTCACGAATATCAATCAATCCTATACTTAATGTATCGCACCGTTACAATCGAGTAACGCTCGCGAAAGTGTACGTTTCGTTTAGTGCGAGTACTTCACAACGTCGTTAAACTGTTATCGGGAGTTGCAATGATTACGCGATATGATGATAGCGTTATTGGGGTATTTGCACCCGTTTTTGGCGCCCGTCCAGGCATCTGTCTTGGTACGTTGGTCGCCACGTCACCCATGTGTAGGTGACGGTGCTTTTTACTGAAAGCATCAAGGGAATTAATTCTGAAAAAATTAATTCTGAAAGTTAATCATCAAGGGAAATTAATTTAAATAAAACGCGTGAATCTTGATGAAGTTGGGAAAATAAATAAAACCGCTATAAATGTTTGATTGTATAGTCTCCAATAATTTGAATATTTAATCGTAGCAGAAATTTTCAGAGATATTTGTCTGACAGTCAACGTGCTAATACGCTTGTAATCTAGAAAAATTGTATATATACTCTAGTAACTTGTGAATATATTTATTCGAACAATCTCGATCTTCGGTGATCTGCAAAGTTTCGAGAAAAATCTGACACGCATCTAATAACGTTATCATAAAGAATAAAGATGTGTAATGATTAGTTAATCGCTAGAATATTCTGAGCACAAAAGACGTGATATAACGTAAAAATTAAATGCTTATTTAGACTGCGTCTTGGTTTGCTGACGTAATATGTAGTTCCTTTTTCTAGTAATTGTGTAACATTCTCGCGTGGCTATCTGAAGTGAAAAATCTGCAGGCTGAAAGAACTAATCTTAGCAACTGACATAATGGAAGAATTGGCAATTTAGTTCCAAAAATATTATGTGTACATAAATATATTCGCGAACCAGTTTATATTCCACAATCAGTATTTAATTACGACGACCTCTAATAGTTTGATAAAAGCATTAGGCTCTTTTTATTTTTAGTAAATTATATCTCGCTCTATATTCATTGATATTAAAACATCGTAATCTTTATATTGAGCGCGACATGGAATCGCAAGCAAATAACGATAGCTGCAAGGGTGGAAAGATACGAGATCGACGTTAATAAATCCAGCTGATAGAATTTTCAAAAAGTCACGAGGAATTTCGCTCGGATACAATTAAACGTCGCGAGATAATTATTTGAACGATTCTCCCAAAGAAGCTGGTGGTCTAAAAAAAAAAAAAAATTACAGAGCGATAAGGTCCCGTTGGCTAACCGGAGCACATGGTTTGCACAATTGTTTTCGCCAAACGCTACGTGGTATTGGGTAAACCATAGTACTTATAAATTATTCCGAATTTAATAGACACAGAGCCTTACCGACACAAGTATCTACGATCGTTATACAAATTCTGTAATTAGACGGTCCGTGTCACAGATAAGGAGCAATCCTCTTCTCGTGCAATGTTGAACAACACTGTATCAGTTATCGTATGAACGTTCCAACGAGTAATAGCACTTTGTGGCAACAAGTTTGGCTAGACGGACGCCTGAGTGTACCTATAGAGAGAAAGTACTGCTATTATTTCGCGAAGTATTCATGGGGTCACGTTACCCATCGCTTGCCAGACCTAGACACTCCTGATCGGGCTGGCGTTGTCGTACTCTCACCTTCACCGTCACAGTTAACTCGTCATTCTCATCATTCCCAGACCTCTCTTTAACTCGTTAGACCGCGGCGCCGACGACAACAGGATCTCCATCAGACGCGACGAAGAGTGGAATGCAGATAACCCTCGTATAATACAGCAGTAGGTTCTTATAAAAACTACTGTAGCACGAAACCGTGTTACAGGGAACGAGGGACTGGTACAAACAAGCTGGACACAATCATTACAATGTCGATAAATTGTTTTTAAGTCTTTTATTTGGGTACTAATTTTCTCCACCTTTCTTTTTCAGTGACGACGTATTGGGTTGTCCGGAAAGTCCATGCCGATTTTTAGTAGGCGGTACAGGTCTCAATACATCGGAATGGTTGAAAACAAATAACACGTGGACATCCCCTTAAAAGGTGGAAAAGTTTTGGAACGAAATGGTACATATATAATTCAATAAATATATATAAAAATTCAAACGTGTCTTTGAATGTTTCTTAAAAATTGGCACAAACTTTCTGGACAACCCGATACATACAACAGCATGATAGGACCAAGAAGTACATTATAATGCTGATTGGACCAACTATTAACTACACAACTGTGTACGTTTCAATTTATATGTGAATAGAGTTATCCTCAAAATTAATCATAAATCTTTACAGCATTTACTCATTATTTTCTTTCATGTCTCGACGTTTCAAAGGAGGTTTTGAACGACGTTTGAAGGATTAGTGTAAAAATAACGTAACTTCAAGCGAAAACATACTGCAAACGAACCTGCGTCGGGTATTTAAATTAATCGATCACAATGCAGACAAACCCGATCATTAATAACTCTGCAAGTCCAGCCAGGCATCAGCGATCGATCCGAGTAGCTCCAAGCCACGTAGCTCAAGATGAGCTCAAGTGGAATCCTAATTGTGATCCATTCCATCCATTGTGCGACCTGGCTTGGAGACTTCAAAGCGCGAGAATCCACGGTGCGCTCTTTCCAGTAAGAAACGGTATTTGACCTGGCACGGAGAGCGTACTCCAAGTGCGAGCGCACTGGAGAACAGTGCAGAGCTCGCTGCGTATGTACGTGCATTCGTGAAATCAGACGGGGAGCTCTTTATAAAAAATTTTAAAGACGTGCAGCTAAGATATGGAGGAAATTACGTGTAATAGGTTTGTAAGTGAGTATGTTATTGTACCAAGACACAAGCTTATTAATAGATAGAGAATTATGAAGCAGTGAGGCTGAGCAAGAGGTATTCGTAACGACATTTAAATTTAAATTAAACGACATTTAATAAAGAAAAATTGTCCAAGTTTGAGTGAGCTTACTAATATAGTGGATAGGGAATTATTGAATTAATAAGTCCAACGAAAGTATTTGATAACAACGATAATACAGAAAAACTGTTCAAGTTTCGGCCTCGATTGGAAGTAAGCTTATTAATAGATACACAATTAGAGAACTAACAGTGAGGCTCAACAAAAGGTATTCAATAACAACGATAATAGAGCAAAATTGTCCAAGTTTCACTCTCGATTGAGAGTGAGCTTACTAATATATAGTGGATAGAGAATTATAGAATTAATAAGTCCAAAGTATTCGATAACGACAATAATAGAGAAAAAGTGTCCAAGTTACAGGGTCCATTGGGAGACGAAACGTGGATCGAGTGCGGACGACGCACGACGGAACGAAAAAAACGGCGGCGCTTAAACCGAACCTCGTTATCACCGGAAGGACCGTTAAATGGAACAACGTCGACGAGGAAATCGAGACGGCCAGGCGATTGGACTAATCGCGCACGAGGTCAAAAGTCGCCACGAAATGACAAGCGCCGCGTTCCCCGCTGGACGCTCGACGGCCGATATTCGGCCAGATTTTCTTGGCCACGTACCGGAAACGGCTCCGCGTCCCACGGGCGACACGATTTTCCGGAAGAGCAGTGCGTGGCCGTGTTTCGTGGAATCGACCCCTCCCTGGAAGCAGTTTCGCGGTGGAATCGCGTCGTTATCAACGAGCCGCAGCGCGATGCTTTTTTCGCGGAACGAAAAGCTCGCGTGACGGCGCTCCGCGCTTTCGAGGCGCGACGCGTCATCCGAGGGGCTTTCGGTCGATTCGCGATAAGTCGAGAGCGAACGACGCGACGCGATGATCGCGGGTCGCGAGTCAAACACGAAAAATCCGTAGTGGAGCAATCTGTCTGCATAAATGGACGTGGCAGCTACACTATTGGCAAAAAGTTTGGAAACGATGACTACATCGAGAGAAAGAGATTGGTTTTAAGAAACAATGGACTGCCATTGAAGCTATCGATTAGGTTTTAGTTGTTATGGCGAGGAGGGTATTTTGTAACTTTTGCAGACAGGCATTTTTCTTCGAATTCCTCTTGCATGGGGAGACCTGAGCTTTCAGTGATGACAAGGGGACATCAACAGACATCATCTTGAAGCGTTTGTGCCATTGAATCTTAGTTTTTATAATCCTTACCTTTTCGGTGCTCTGCGCGAGTATACTCGTCAAATTGTTTTGTTCTTGTCGTGTTCAAGACGAGTTAACTCATTAACTCATCAACTGATTAACTCATTAACAATAAGCTCATGCGATTCAACTCGTCTCGACCACGACAAGAACAAAATAATTTAACAAGTATACTCGCGCGGACCACCGAAAAGATTAAAACGTTGGTGCGTGTGTCTGGCCATCACGGCT
>NW_026534691.1:0-4401 GCF_026225885.1 Hylaeus anthracinus
CTACTACTACTACTACTACTACTACTACTACTACTACTACTACTACTACTACTATTTCTCCCAGGATTAAGTTCAATACGTACTCACGAATATCAATCAATCCTATACTTAATGTATCGCACCGTTACAATCGAGTAACGCTCGCGAAAGTGTACGTTTCGTTTAGTGCGAGTACTTCACAACGTCGTTAAACTGTTATCGGGAGTTGCAATGATTACGCGATATGATGATAGCGTTATTGGGGTATTTGCACCCGTTTTTGGCGCCCGTCCAGGCATCTGTCTTGGTACGTTGGTCGCCACGTCACCCATGTGTAGGTGACGGTGCTTTTTACTGAAAGCATCAAGGGAATTAATTCTGAAAAAATTAATTCTGAAAGTTAATCATCAAGGGAAATTAATTTAAATAAAACGCGTGAATCTTGATGAAGTTGGGAAAATAAATAAAACCGCTATAAATGTTTGATTGTATAGTCTCCAATAATTTGAATATTTAATCGTAGCAGAAATTTTCAGAGATATTTGTCTGACAGTCAACGTGCTAATACGCTTGTAATCTAGAAAAATTGTATATATACTCTAGTAACTTGTGAATATATTTATTCGAACAATCTCGATCTTCGGTGATCTGCAAAGTTTCGAGAAAAATCTGACACGCATCTAATAACGTTATCATAAAGAATAAAGATGTGTAATGATTAGTTAATCGCTAGAATATTCTGAGCACAAAAGACGTGATATAACGTAAAAATTAAATGCTTATTTAGACTGCGTCTTGGTTTGCTGACGTAATATGTAGTTCCTTTTTCTAGTAATTGTGTAACATTCTCGCGTGGCTATCTGAAGTGAAAAATCTGCAGGCTGAAAGAACTAATCTTAGCAACTGACATAATGGAAGAATTGGCAATTTAGTTCCAAAAATATTATGTGTACATAAATATATTCGCGAACCAGTTTATATTCCACAATCAGTATTTAATTACGACGACCTCTAATAGTTTGATAAAAGCATTAGGCTCTTTTTATTTTTAGTAAATTATATCTCGCTCTATATTCATTGATATTAAAACATCGTAATCTTTATATTGAGCGCGACATGGAATCGCAAGCAAATAACGATAGCTGCAAGGGTGGAAAGATACGAGATCGACGTTAATAAATCCAGCTGATAGAATTTTCAAAAAGTCACGAGGAATTTCGCTCGGATACAATTAAACGTCGCGAGATAATTATTTGAACGATTCTCCCAAAGAAGCTGGTGGTCTAAAAAAAAAAAAAAATTACAGAGCGATAAGGTCCCGTTGGCTAACCGGAGCACATGGTTTGCACAATTGTTTTCGCCAAACGCTACGTGGTATTGGGTAAACCATAGTACTTATAAATTATTCCGAATTTAATAGACACAGAGCCTTACCGACACAAGTATCTACGATCGTTATACAAATTCTGTAATTAGACGGTCCGTGTCACAGATAAGGAGCAATCCTCTTCTCGTGCAATGTTGAACAACACTGTATCAGTTATCGTATGAACGTTCCAACGAGTAATAGCACTTTGTGGCAACAAGTTTGGCTAGACGGACGCCTGAGTGTACCTATAGAGAGAAAGTACTGCTATTATTTCGCGAAGTATTCATGGGGTCACGTTACCCATCGCTTGCCAGACCTAGACACTCCTGATCGGGCTGGCGTTGTCGTACTCTCACCTTCACCGTCACAGTTAACTCGTCATTCTCATCATTCCCAGACCTCTCTTTAACTCGTTAGACCGCGGCGCCGACGACAACAGGATCTCCATCAGACGCGACGAAGAGTGGAATGCAGATAACCCTCGTATAATACAGCAGTAGGTTCTTATAAAAACTACTGTAGCACGAAACCGTGTTACAGGGAACGAGGGACTGGTACAAACAAGCTGGACACAATCATTACAATGTCGATAAATTGTTTTTAAGTCTTTTATTTGGGTACTAATTTTCTCCACCTTTCTTTTTCAGTGACGACGTATTGGGTTGTCCGGAAAGTCCATGCCGATTTTTAGTAGGCGGTACAGGTCTCAATACATCGGAATGGTTGAAAACAAATAACACGTGGACATCCCCTTAAAAGGTGGAAAAGTTTTGGAACGAAATGGTACATATATAATTCAATAAATATATATAAAAATTCAAACGTGTCTTTGAATGTTTCTTAAAAATTGGCACAAACTTTCTGGACAACCCGATACATACAACAGCATGATAGGACCAAGAAGTACATTATAATGCTGATTGGACCAACTATTAACTACACAACTGTGTACGTTTCAATTTATATGTGAATAGAGTTATCCTCAAAATTAATCATAAATCTTTACAGCATTTACTCATTATTTTCTTTCATGTCTCGACGTTTCAAAGGAGGTTTTGAACGACGTTTGAAGGATTAGTGTAAAAATAACGTAACTTCAAGCGAAAACATACTGCAAACGAACCTGCGTCGGGTATTTAAATTAATCGATCACAATGCAGACAAACCCGATCATTAATAACTCTGCAAGTCCAGCCAGGCATCAGCGATCGATCCGAGTAGCTCCAAGCCACGTAGCTCAAGATGAGCTCAAGTGGAATCCTAATTGTGATCCATTCCATCCATTGTGCGACCTGGCTTGGAGACTTCAAAGCGCGAGAATCCACGGTGCGCTCTTTCCAGTAAGAAACGGTATTTGACCTGGCACGGAGAGCGTACTCCAAGTGCGAGCGCACTGGAGAACAGTGCAGAGCTCGCTGCGTATGTACGTGCATTCGTGAAATCAGACGGGGAGCTCTTTATAAAAAATTTTAAAGACGTGCAGCTAAGATATGGAGGAAATTACGTGTAATAGGTTTGTAAGTGAGTATGTTATTGTACCAAGACACAAGCTTATTAATAGATAGAGAATTATGAAGCAGTGAGGCTGAGCAAGAGGTATTCGTAACGACATTTAAATTTAAATTAAACGACATTTAATAAAGAAAAATTGTCCAAGTTTGAGTGAGCTTACTAATATAGTGGATAGGGAATTATTGAATTAATAAGTCCAACGAAAGTATTTGATAACAACGATAATACAGAAAAACTGTTCAAGTTTCGGCCTCGATTGGAAGTAAGCTTATTAATAGATACACAATTAGAGAACTAACAGTGAGGCTCAACAAAAGGTATTCAATAACAACGATAATAGAGCAAAATTGTCCAAGTTTCACTCTCGATTGAGAGTGAGCTTACTAATATATAGTGGATAGAGAATTATAGAATTAATAAGTCCAAAGTATTCGATAACGACAATAATAGAGAAAAAGTGTCCAAGTTACAGGGTCCATTGGGAGACGAAACGTGGATCGAGTGCGGACGACGCACGACGGAACGAAAAAAACGGCGGCGCTTAAACCGAACCTCGTTATCACCGGAAGGACCGTTAAATGGAACAACGTCGACGAGGAAATCGAGACGGCCAGGCGATTGGACTAATCGCGCACGAGGTCAAAAGTCGCCACGAAATGACAAGCGCCGCGTTCCCCGCTGGACGCTCGACGGCCGATATTCGGCCAGATTTTCTTGGCCACGTACCGGAAACGGCTCCGCGTCCCACGGGCGACACGATTTTCCGGAAGAGCAGTGCGTGGCCGTGTTTCGTGGAATCGACCCCTCCCTGGAAGCAGTTTCGCGGTGGAATCGCGTCGTTATCAACGAGCCGCAGCGCGATGCTTTTTTCGCGGAACGAAAAGCTCGCGTGACGGCGCTCCGCGCTTTCGAGGCGCGACGCGTCATCCGAGGGGCTTTCGGTCGATTCGCGATAAGTCGAGAGCGAACGACGCGACGCGATGATCGCGGGTCGCGAGTCAAACACGAAAAATCCGTAGTGGAGCAATCTGTCTGCATAAATGGACGTGGCAGCTACACTATTGGCAAAAAGTTTGGAAACGATGACTACATCGAGAGAAAGAGATTGGTTTTAAGAAACAATGGACTGCCATTGAAGCTATCGATTAGGTTTTAGTTGTTATGGCGAGGAGGGTATTTTGTAACTTTTGCAGACAGGCATTTTTCTTCGAATTCCTCTTGCATGGGGAGACCTGAGCTTTCAGTGATGACAAGGGGACATCAACAGACATCATCTTGAAGCGTTTGTGCCATTGAATCTTAGTTTTTATAATCCTTACCTTTTCGGTGGTCCGCGCGAGTATACTTGTTAAATTATTTTGTTCTTGTCGTGGTCGAGACGAGTTGAATCGCATGAGCTTATTGTTAATGAGTTAATCAGTTGATGAGTTAATGAGTTAACTCGTCTTGAACACGACAAGAACAAAACAATTTGACGAGTATACTCGCGCAGAGCACCGAAAAGATTAAAACGTTGGTGCGTGTGTCTGGCCATCACGGCT
>NW_026534692.1:0-1968 GCF_026225885.1 Hylaeus anthracinus
CCAATTATAGATTACCTTGCGCGGAATCGCCGCCGAAAATACGCCTCCCGCGCGGGGTCATTATTTTCTCTAAAGGTATTTTGCGATATTTTTGGTCCGTTTACTCGGAATCGACCGCGACCAACGATCGAGACGGTTCGTTCGCGCGACCGCGTGTCGCTGGGTTGCTGCGAATTTCGTTCTAGAAATCGGGAATCTCTGAGGAAATACAGAAAGCTTGTTGAGATCGTATGGAACAATTGTATACACGAGCACAGCGTGCTGGATTGAAGCAGTAAGTCCTGTTACATTCTGCTCTACGCCAAGGTTCTCCAAGGATAAATTGCCTAAGGCACTTTTCTGGAAATTTGATATGTTACATTGAAAGTTTCTGCAATTATGGGACCACCAGGTTCATGGAAACGAATTGTCTGTAATAAATTCAATCTCTTTCATTGAAGTTGAATGGTGACTCCCGCCCAAGCTGCTCAAAATATTCACGTAGCCTACGAAGGAAACCTCCCCATTAGAATGACGGTTGATAGATGATGCACGCGCTTCCGCGACGGGAATTTTGATCCTCGCGATGCGTCTTCTGTCGGGAAACCTAACGGAGTTTGATGAGGACCAGTTGGAGGGTCTGTTCCTGGTAATACGTGACGACGCAGGAAGATTCCCGACAAACGTTCGAGAACTGGGAGAGCTGGACCACAAGACCTCGACCACTTGCACGCAATGAGAAAAGTGTAAGACACAACCTCAGTTAACACTAAGACTTGTTCGATAACTATATGAATAGATACCTCGATAAAGACACTTTTCGCAAATGAATGCAAAGATACCTCACTTGGTACTAAATTGAATAATGCGTAAAATAATTGTGTATAATTTGAATATTGGATGTAAGACTGTATGTAGGTAATTGCATGTATTTACAGTCAATCCCATAAATATTCGTACCCTCTATGTCTATTGGAGAAGTTTGACTAAATTAAATAGTTTTGATATTACCAAATGAATTTTTCATTATAAATATGTGTATGAATAAGCTTATACATGTATATATTTATATATACATCGACATATTTATACAAATATACGATTCGAAACATCAAATCTACCACTTCATTTAACAGATTTCTTCGATAGACATAGAGGGTACCAATATTTATGGGACTGACTGTATGTATATAATTGTATGTATTTACAGTCAATCCCATAATTATTCGTACCCTCTGTGTCTATTAAAGAAGTTTAACTAAATTAAATAGTTTTGATATTACCAAATGAATTTTTTTCATTATAAATATGTATATGCATAAGCTTATTTCATTATATTATTTATACAAACATACGCTTGGCAACACCAAATCTACCATGTAATTTAAACAAACTTCTTCAATACAGGGTACGAATATTTATGAGACTTTATATATCGGATCTAAGAACTGTCGTGGTACGTTTAATATTGAAAGGAGAGGGCCAGAGGCACTCCACGCCATTTCGATCAAAATTCCCGTGTCCGTTACTAAAGAACAAAATAAAACCTGCGAAACATAAAATAAAATATATCGCTCGGTTTCGAATTCGAATCGACTTCGTGCTTCGAGAACTGTTTGAACAGAACGTAACGGACCGACCCAGCATCATCAAAATGTTGCTTATCGTTCGTTCGTTACTTGGAGTTCTCGTACAGATAAGACTCTCGCCCGTCTCCGATCGAGGCGAGAGAGCGGGACATCGCGCTCGCGCAAAAGGAAGTCGAGCGAACTCTTTCGCGCAGCTTCCTCGGCGTCTTCGTTCTTATTGCATTCGGGAACTCGTCGTTCGGCATTCCGATCGCGGTCGGAATTTCTATTTCATAATAACGCGGTCGCCGCGAGCTGCAGCGAGCCAATGGGAGGCGAGGCAACAAGAGAGTCGAATCGAGTTATCGCGAAAGAATTCGCTCCTCGATCGTGGAAATGTTAATCGCCCCGGCTTTGGACT
>NW_026534693.1:0-1968 GCF_026225885.1 Hylaeus anthracinus
CCAATTATAGATTACCTTGCGCGGAATCGCCGCCGAAAATACGCCTCACGCGCGGGGTCATTATTTTCTCTAAAGGTATTTTGCGATATTTTTGGTCCGTTTACTCGGAATCGACCGCGACCAACGATCGAGACGGTTCGTTCGCGCGACCGCGTGTCGCTGGGTTGCTGCGAATTTCGTTCTAGAAATCGGGAATCTCTGAGGAAATACAGAAAGCTTGTTGAGATCGTATGGAACAATTGTATACACGAGCACAGCGTGCTGGATTGAAGCAGTAAGTCCTGTTACATTCTGCTCTACGCCAAGGTTCTCCAAGGATAAATTGCCTAAGGCACTTTTCTGGAAATTTGATATGTTACATTGAAAGTTTCTGCAATTATGGGACCACCAGGTTCATGGAAACGAATTGTCTGTAATAAATTCAATCTCTTTCATTGAAGTTGAATGGTGACTCCCGCCCAAGCTGCTCAAAATATTCACGTAGCCTACGAAGGAAACCTCCCCATTAGAATGACGGTTGATAGATGATGCACGCGCTTCCGCGACGGGAATTTTGATCCTCGCGATGCGTCTTCTGTCGGGAAACCTAACGGAGTTTGATGAGGACCAGTTGGAGGGTCTGTTCCTGGTAATACGTGACGACGCAGGAAGATTCCCGACAAACGTTCGAGAACTGGGAGAGCTGGACCACAAGACCTCGACCACTTGCACGCAATGAGAAAAGTGTAAGACACAACCTCAGTTAACACTAAGACTTGTTCGATAACTATATGAATAGATACCTCGATAAAGACACTTTTCGCAAATGAATGCAAAGATACCTCACTTGGTACTAAATTGAATAATGCGTAAAATAATTGTGTATAATTTGAATATTGGATGTAAGACTGTATGTAGGTAATTGCATGTATTTACAGTCAATCCCATAAATATTCGTACCCTCTATGTCTATTGGAGAAGTTTGACTAAATTAAATAGTTTTGATATTACCAAATGAATTTTTCATTATAAATATGTGTATGAATAAGCTTATACATGTATATATTTATATATACATCGACATATTTATACAAATATACGATTCGAAACATCAAATCTACCACTTCATTTAACAGATTTCTTCGATAGACATAGAGGGTACCAATATTTATGGGACTGACTGTATGTATATAATTGTATGTATTTACAGTCAATCCCATAATTATTCGTACCCTCTGTGTCTATTAAAGAAGTTTAACTAAATTAAATAGTTTTGATATTACCAAATGAATTTTTTTCATTATAAATATGTATATGCATAAGCTTATTTCATTATATTATTTATACAAACATACGCTTGGCAACACCAAATCTACCATGTAATTTAAACAAACTTCTTCAATACAGGGTACGAATATTTATGAGACTTTATATATCGGATCTAAGAACTGTCGTGGTACGTTTAATATTGAAAGGAGAGGGCCAGAGGCACTCCACGCCATTTCGATCAAAATTCCCGTGTCCGTTACTAAAGAACAAAATAAAACCTGCGAAACATAAAATAAAATATATCGCTCGGTTTCGAATTCGAATCGACTTCGTGCTTCGAGAACTGTTTGAACAGAACGTAACGGACCGACCCAGCATCATCAAAATGTTGCTTATCGTTCGTTCGTTACTTGGAGTTCTCGTACAGATAAGACTCTCGCCCGTCTCCGATCGAGGCGAGAGAGCGGGACATCGCGCTCGCGCAAAAGGAAGTCGAGCGAACTCTTTCGCGCAGCTTCCTCGGCGTCTTCGTTCTTATTGCATTCGGGAACTCGTCGTTCGGCATTCCGATCGCGGTCGGAATTTCTATTTCATAATAACGCGGTCGCCGCGAGCTGCAGCGAGCCAATGGGAGGCGAGGCAACAAGAGAGTCGAATCGAGTTATCGCGAAAGAATTCGCTCCTCGATCGTGGAAATGTTAATCGCCCCGGCTTTGGACT
>NW_026534694.1:0-4879 GCF_026225885.1 Hylaeus anthracinus
TGTTCATATTTATAATAATGGATCATTGATTTGGAAACATGAAGCCTATCATAAATTTATCACAAATGCTTCATTATATATATGTACATAAATAAACTTTTGTACGTGAATGTATTTATAACGAACAATTTATTTGAAAACGTCAAACCAATCGTTTAATTTAGACAAATTTCTTCAATATACATTGTTTTTAGTTGGGCTTCAGGTTCTCTTCAGGGATCAACTTGTGACTACATTTTTCATTTTCGTAACATACATTCTTTATCTTATTTATTCTTGCAATTATTTTACAATTTTCTGAAGAGGTTTCCAAATAAATATTTCATTACATGTAATTTAGACGAATATTTTCAACAGACACGGAGGGTACGAATACTTATGGGACTGACTGTATGCGTACCACTATGGGCGAAAGGGTTAAGTGGTCCACGAACGTGGGGAATTAATGGAGGATTACTAGCGGGTTTGATCAACTATATTTTACGTGACAAGGACAGTCGATTATATCTGCAGGCAAATTCGAGTAATCCTCAGCTGAGACCATCTTGACCAGTCCGTGCAGGCTGAGGATTAGGGGAAGATTTCCTGCAGGATTAGATCGTCCTTTTTGCGAGGTGGACAGGCGATCGGATTTGTAAACATACCTAGATCGTGTATTATTGGTCAGATGAGTCTATCTGCATACGCCATAAAGACATAGAAAATGTGAAGGATCCAATTGGCAGATTTAGGTCTCAGGTCTGTTATGCATCTAAAGTCTTTAGTATAGAAACGTTGAACCCTCTACTTCTCAGCTGTCAGTAATATGGGTCGCGTTAGAGGTGTAATTGCGTCTCGTGGATAGAATTCTACGACTCGGTAATCACTAAATGCGCAAGTTGATACTATCTTTACCTAGACCTCTTTACCTCTAAACTTTAAGAAGGCACTCGGCAAGGTTGACTCGATATCGATTCCAAACCTGGGCTGGATGTACTGGAAATGTGCTTTCTTGTTCGAAAGACTACTTGTATGATAGAAATCAAAATGACAAGTCAGAGATTCTCATTCAACCCCTATCTTTATTGCGGATAATATTGATAGGTACGATGACGCCTCTGATCTTCAAGTCGGTCTCATTAAATTCGATGATTGTTACTAAAATAGGTGACTTGTCAAAATATTTTGCAATAAGATATTATGGTTAAGATCGCGGAAAGAGTGTGTGCAACATAAGTTTCCGAGGGTAGCTGCTTGCGTAAGTAGGTCAACCTATGTCTATCCTTGACCATAATTACACCACGACTGCAAACACTTATTTTAACGTAATAGCGGTATTGTAGAATCGCGACATGCCTTACATTTTTAAATGTAATTATCAATGAACGCGTTACGTGTCCTCCTTCGTTAAAATTAATCAGATTTCGCGTTCCGGCTATATATACCTACGCGACAAGGTGTTAGGTGCTAGATCCTAGGCGATAGCTAACGCTTATAATTATAACGTTACCCTTTCTTCTTATATCTTTCTCGTACACCGTAAAATGGGGTTACTTTGCACGAATCTTGATATGGATTTACTGTGCCTTCACGCAACGTCAGCCATTACGTTACTATTTCCAGAAACTGTCTTCTGACCTGCTTACTTCCTCCTTCAAATCACGCTGCGAAGGGCGTAGGATAAATCACGCTCAGAAAAGATGTTCGAATTCGACCAATTTTTTAAAAATATCACCTTCTGAGAACGACAAGACTTTTTTATATTTACAATTTATTCATTCGACGTTTAGTTTCGTAAATAACAATTACGAACTTAAAACTACTTTTTGCTCGACGTTCGATTACATTCGAAAGTATAAATCGTTGAAACGTGGTCGAATATCATGAGTTCTTTGAATTCCGTACCAGAGACTCAATTACCTTTTGTTAACACTAAACCGACCACGATTGGTTAAATTACCCTTTTCAAACTTTTGTATAGATTCCTTGCGTGCAATTATATTGGATATTACGAATTATATTGGGTATTCGAAAAAGTTCTGCGATTGGTCGACCATAGCGTGATGCATCTTTGACATCAAAATTTTGATGGAGCATTTCGTCCGTAATAATCGCAAATTCTTTCACAAGCCTGCATACCATTTTTGCCTTGATCGAGCGACAAAACGCCACGAACTTTTTCGAATACCTAATATATAAAAGTTTCACGCGTTACTCAATTTAATTTCACGTAAAATATTTTTGAATGTAATTGAGAAAGGTGTGTTCAAGGCTAGTCATTCGTCTCATCGCGGTATAAATAGTTCCAAACTTAATATTTAATTGCAAATGGATAACGGCTACTTAACGCTCCTTTCCATTATCACCACAAAAAAGTATCTCGATTGAAGTAACCGACCGACCCTTAGAATGTCTAGTAAAAGTCGCCCCGGCAGTCAAAGAGTTAATCCTTCAAGTTTCGAAGAAGAGGCGGCCCACGGGTGCAAAGTAATCCCGTTTTATACCTCGCAAAGTGGTGGTAAACCCGTAAATACCGATATATAATAATAATAGCTGCTGAACGATCTAACCCAGACCTGTACACGGCCTAATTAGTTGCTCGTCAGGCTCGCAGTACATCAGGTTTTACGACAGCGCGTCAGCACGTTTATGGGAAGCCCGCGTACGCATCGTGGTTGAGACAGTCGTATCAAACAGAATCGCGAGATGGCTCCCTTTAAACTAGAGTAGAACGGGGGACTCACCCTAGAAGGGTCGGGTATCCTCTTCAAGCCGAGACCTCGCGCGATGCTTCTTCTGATGATCTCCAGCTCGCTGTCGTCGAGGACGGTTCTCGTCGGTCGCTGGTCCTCTTCTCGGAAAGCGTCCTCGAAAGCGTCCTCGTAGACGTCCTCGAGACCGGTCGAGCGGTCGAGGTCGTGCCTGGGACCGGTTAGCATATCCGTTCGCGACGGCATCGGCACGCCCGACACTGGCGCGCAAACCGCGACGATCGCCATTGCCGTCAGCACGATGGACCACCCGCGTCCACGTTTACCGGCATCTACTTTCCTCTCGACGCAGTCCACTGGACGCCTCCGATCGCCGTAAAAGTGACGATCCTGTCTAAACACCGCGTAAAACGCGCCCGACAGCGCGTCAACAGCCGTCTCGACGGAGGATCGAGTCCCAGGATCGTCCAACGTCACTGCCCTCGAGGAAAACCTTCGATCGTTCCTCACTCCGTCCGCACGAACCACCTTATTCCCCACGCGAACTGACCAGTCATCGATCGCCGTCTCGACGGAGGATCGAGTACCGGAATTATCTAACGTCGCCGAAGATTGAGCGTTCCTGACTCCGTCCACCAGGCCTCTGCTCAAGACGAACGAGTCCCCAGAACGCGGATCGTCGCGAAACGAACGATCCCGTCGAACCACCGCATTCCCATCCACGTGAAACACGTCGAACGATTCGCCAACGGCTGCCGTCTCGATGGAAGATCGAGTCCCAGGATTGTCGAGCGATCGACGATCCCAGCCGCGACCGACGTGCTCGAACGCGATTACGTTTTCGTCACTCACTGTCGTACGATGGTTTATGAGTCTATCCACGATTCTGCCCCGCGTGACAACCGTGTCTTCGGGGTCACCAGGCCTGGCCTTTTCGTCACTCACGCTGTCCACGAATCTGTCCCTCGAGACAGAAGCTTTTAGATCACTGTCCGATCTAGAACGGGTCCCTTCGATAGCACCGGAGCTTTCGTCACTCACTGTCGACGGATCTTTCCTCGGTCTGTTCCAGCTTCTCGGGACAGCCGAGCATCTGGGATCGCGATCGATAGATCCATACCGTCCCGCGCGGGGTTCACTCGTGACGATTCCCAGAACAGGAACCGCGACGAAAGCGCGGCCAGAACTGGCGCTGCTCGGCCTAATCGAGCACCCCGATGCCTCCTGTTCCACGTTATCACGGGTCACGCGTCGACGACTCGTTGCCAGCTTTCCCATAGCCGGCTCGTGATGCGAGTTCGCGCCGGACCCGACGGGATGTCTCCTGCCAGGGAGCACCTCGTCGCTTCCTGGATTCTATTTCCCTTCGCCTCGCTCCTCTGGCTCTTCCCACTTCCACGAGCGTGCTCGTGCTCTTCTTCTCCCTTTCTCCGACCCGTGGATTGGCGAACGCAGCGCGTGCCGATGGACCAGCCTCCGTATCGAGCGGATCCCTTCGCGCACTTTAATTCTTCTGTTTAATTCTTTAATCTCCCCTTCTCGCTTTTATTCCTAAGCTCCAAGTTCGCGACAGAGTCTCCAAGGAATCCGGAATTCTATGGGTCTTCCTCGCTTCCTCGATTCTTCGATCGCCGTGAGAGCTCAGAAGCCGCTCTCGCTGACACTGGACGAGTAATCGCGATCGATCGTCCACAATCGGTTCGGTTTCTTCTTTCTGCGCGACGGTAGCGGTGCGTTGGAGCACGACGTCGACGACGACGACGACGACGACGCGAACACGGACGGGACGAAGGGTGGAAAGGAGTAAGAGGAACACGGAGGAGCGAGTGCCGAGGCGGTCATCTTAAAACGCGAACCGATCGAGTGATCCTCGCTCGCGGACGATTCTCTGTAATCCTTTCGTCGCGCGGCTGTCGCGCCGAATTTCTTCCGTGCGATTCTTGTGTTTTTTTTTTTCGTTTTGCTTTTGTTCAGGTTTAGTTTCTTTCGGAACTGATCTTTTCCCGCGACCTGGAGCAGTCGCTGGAAAAGTTTCGACTGGACGGGACGAGAAGACGCGACCCGCTCCGTTCGAGTGCCGCGCGCCGACTGTCGAATACCGTGGTAACGCGCGCTCGCGTATATATCCCGCTGACTACTCCCCTACTACTACTACTACTACTACTACTACTACTACTACTACTACTACT
>NW_026534695.1:0-19984 GCF_026225885.1 Hylaeus anthracinus
ACATTCGCGTTGTACAAAGAAAAGGTTAGTTGGTGTCCTTTTTTTTTTCCATTTTCTAGAATAAGGAGAAAACGAAATAAAATGTGGATTAGACGTTGAAAGGGTAATCGTAATTAATCGATCGAGTAATATAAATTCCTGTCGAGAAATGGTAACAGGCGAGATAACGTTTGATCGTTAAGCTACCTTTCTATGTATCGATATTTCATGACCGTTTCCTGCTAGCGTAGCCATCTTGTGCTTTTCATGCTTCTTACTCCATCCTCGTTTTCTCTTTCCGGTTAGCTTCCCAGCGAAGGTGTGTACTTTCGTCAGTTTTCTTTAAACTTTGCCATATTAATATAAAAAAATCGAAGGTAGCATGCACTGAAAAGCAAAGTAGCGAACGCTTCCTACGCATTATTTACACGTACATTGTCATACGTGACATATTTTATTACGATATTAATCCATCGGTGGACAATAATATACATGTGGCATGTAGTTGAAGCCAGTTTTGTTTATTAATCAATTTTGTTTTATATACTTGTTCCAGATGCCTTCTGTAACGCTGAAAGACGTCGATCAACACAAGTTCGTAAAGGCTTTTGCCGCGTTCTTGAAAAAGTAAGTAATCGTCTTTATGTAAACGTTCCTAACCTTAAAATGAATCGAACATCGGCATACACGCGGACTTATTTCACGTATACGTTATGATTAATTTCTTTTTTTTCTTGAACAGTTTCATTACAATCAGAATTGTATCATTATTTATTGTGAATTACAGGACAGGCAAAATGAGGGTCCCAGAATGGGTAGACATCGTAAAATCTGCACGTTTCAAGGAATTAGCCCCATACGATCCAGATTGGTTTTACATTAGGTGTGCTGCTTTGGTACGACATATTTATATTCGTAGCCCGATCGGCGTTGGAGCAGTCACAAAAATCTTTGGAGGACGCAAACGTAATGGTACCCACCCCAGCCACTTCTGTAGGTCAGCGGGAGGTGTAGCTCGCAAAGCTCTTCAGAGCTTGGAACAACTGAAACTCATCGAGAAGGCTCCCCTTGGTGGTCGTAAACTCACCAGCCAAGGTCGTAGAGATCTAGATCGCATTGCTGCACAAGTTAAAGCGAAAAGCAAAAAACAACTCAAACTGCAAGAGACTCTTGTTCTTTAATTTTTTTGTTTCTATAATAAAAACGAAAAGCTCGTACATTACTGGCTTTATTGATGTCCGAACCTTAATATTTAGATTATAAGATAGTTTCAAATTTGTTGACTGATCTGTAAGATGTCTAAAATAGTAACTTAATTTAATAAGTTTGAAGAAAATATATTTTCGTAACTACTCGTATTTGTATTGGGAATAGGTGGAGCAGAGTAAAATGATACCTGTGATATATAATCATAGCCTATATCCACTTTGAACAATTGTTTGCTTTTACTAAAGCTGATATTATTCTACTTCGACGTTTAAAATAATCGTTTCTACTTAATTAAATAGCAAGTTTTTATTGAATAAAATTACTTCATTCATTTAGCAATTTTGTTCCTCCACGTGTAGAACAACCCCTCAAAATTTTGAAGTCGATCGATTAAATAGTTTTCGAAATATCATGTACCCTCCCAAAAAAAGACATTCCCAGAGATGTTGATGTATCATTCTTAAATATATTTCAACAAGAAAATTTATATGTTAAATTCAATATTAGTACTGTAAAATTACGCTTTGCTTTTTTATTAGAATTCCGCTCATCCCGCGCATCCTCGTCGATAAAAGTTGAGCGAGCCTGCAGGACCGTAGTTATAGAAAACAACCTATGGTCAGTTACAGTTTTTCTTTATACTTCTATTATACTTCTTACCTTTCTTACTTATTGATGCGCGGTCCTAATTGATTAAACTTCTACTTTTCTCTGGGCCTGACCAAAAGCGCCAAGATTCATGGTCCAACTCAGTGATGGACATTCGTGGGATTTTTCCTTCGAGGAATTCCTTTCTGTGCATGCGTAAGCTGACGTCACAGCTACATGTCGTCTGCTACCATACATATATCTATAAACCGCTAGAGGAGGTGTGTTTAAGGTGCCTGTGCAATTTTCCTGCGGATAAATAAAGTACAAAAGTGTTAGTGCTTTTTTTTATTCATATTTCTACTTCTTTCTTATGAGTTTTTCTGGAAGTATATATATATATATATGTATACATATATAGGCGTGTGTATATATGTTATAAATCAGTAATTTTGTTGTTGTAGATACTTTCTGGAAATACTTGCATTTTTTCCTGTGATTGAACTACTGTGATTTAGTTTTATTTAAATGTATTCAGTTAATATTGGTAAGGTATATGCTTCCAATATATGATTCTATATGTATGTTTCATGTATTTGTGTCTTATGTTCATTTTTATGTGCAATATTTTTATTCGAACACTGGTAAGGTTTTCTGCAGTCTCCTTACTCTTAGCAATAAATGTTGGTATTCATGTAATAAATCCGCTGCAGACGTAAAAACTAAATAAATAATGAATTGTTTTCCACTTTTTATTGTACATCTATGCTATTTTTCTTCATAAAAACTTTCCTCTTTCCCTATAACTTCCTTACGTTTTGTTCCTTACTGGGATCCAATGGTACCCTAAATTCTAAGTAAGTGTATACAGCAGTGAGGACTGCAATGCTCGCTCCAATTCGCATGATCAGGAAAAATCCCACGAATGTCCATCACTGCGCCACGAGATGACGACACCATCGATCTTAACTCTCACGTTCAGTTACCCCACTGAATCCATACATCACAATAATAATTATGTATCTCTATTCTTCGTGACGTTACCTTTGCCTTACATAGCTCTTTAATTGTGGCTCGGTTCGTTATCGCAACTCTGCGCGTTACATTTACATTGGTCTTGTGTTTTGTACAGGTCTGTTGGGGCCTACCGGCCCCCCATTTAGCTAGGGTACCTCGGGGTTGCTAAGCCCGTGCTGTAGCTGCATTATTCGCACGCTACAGCCCCTGAGGGCGACACCTTCGACGTTCGCGATACGATTGGCTTTCTTTTGAATCGCGGGCTCAGCGGTGAATGTATGGGCGTATACAGCGCCGCCTCAGTGAAACTTGGACCGTGGACGTAAACGTTTCGGGTACCGATCGTTTTTGATTTTAGATCGAGCGGCGAGTAGGCGCAAAGAAGTTTGCCTGGGACGCAGTCGCGTACGCGCGTAAAAGTGTGTATGCATCGCGAGCCGTGGAAAGATATCAAAGAAACGAGATATGTTTCCTCGCGGTCAGTGCGGGAAACTCCGTGCGACGAAAATGTTAAGGAAATAATCGTGTCGCGCAAGTGTCTCTCGCTGGTAGAGAAGACCGACCACCGTGTGCTCAGAGTTTCTATCTTTCTCCTTCCAACCACCTTCCCTCTTCCAACGTTTCTATCCCGCTTCCCCTTGGCAGGCGCTCCTCTCTGGGTCCGTTGGTCGCACCGGGACGACGTTTACCGTGCGTCACGGGAAACGGCATTGGGAGGAGACAGAAGGTGACAGCCCTCCCGCGGAATTTATGGTGCACACCGGAGAAACGGTGAAGTGAGTGGTGTCAGAGTGAAGTGAGTGCGACGGGCACCAAGTGCCAGGACCGGTGAAACAATCCACTAGAGCTCGTTTCTCGTTCAAGATAACATATAAGCGAAAACGGGGGAAAAATGCCGGGCCTAATCGCTGTAAGCGAATTCGTCGACGAGACCAGGGAGGATTACAACTCGCCCACCACGTCCACCTTCGTTTCGCGTATGCCACAATGCAGACAGACCATTACATCCCTCGAGGAGGTGGGTTCACTTGATAAATTTCGCTAATATGGCGAACCACTGCATAGAAAAATGATTATTTCTTTTTTTTTTTTGTTTTCTTTTTTGTTTTCGTATGCATCATATATCAGGCGTTGAAATTAATCGCGAGCCTTTAAACGTATAATTTATTTAAAAAGAAAGCAAATTTCAAAGCAATCCGTACTGTATCGATACTTTTGCTTTATTGTAACAAAATGTCGAGTCGATATTTTTACTTAAATTATAGTTAAGTAAAATTAACGAGTGACTTTAAAGACACAGGATTTATTTCTATGTGTAATAATATCGAGGACCTTGAACCGCTTTGTAGTTTGAAAAATCACAGCGAACGCGATGTCAAGTAGGTTTGATCGAAGCTTAATGGATAATCTTTGAAATGAAAACAGAGTTGATAGCGATAATACGAAATGTGCGAGATAAGTAGGGTGAGCGTAAGGGAGTTTTCTATTCGAAACCGTTTTTATAATTTGATCAAATGTTCATTTAAATGGAAGAAACGTAAGTTACGAACGTAACGTACAATGTTAACACTTTACCGACCGGTAAACCTATTAATCGTCTCTTTTCCATGGCAAACGATACTTTCTTATTTATTACTGAGATAGCACGATCCCATTGTATGCTTCCATTAATATGTGGATTATGAAATATTACGTAAATATAATATAATATAATATAACACTAATGTTATGAAAATAAACAATATTATTGAATTTAAGTACATATACGTCCAAATGCTACCGGTCGGTAAAGTATGAAGCAAGTAAAGGAAACACGTAGTACGAACAAAATTTTGTAAACTATCGGAATAACTTAACATCTCCGTTACATCTCATAACCTTGGACGGTTGATTGGTCAGCCTCGTGTTAATAACTTTTATATAACATAAACAACATATATGTAGTGCCTACAGATGGCTACATATAGGGTTCATATGATACATGTTATCGAACTCGGTATTTCTCATGCACAAGTTACAGCGAAAAGCAAAAAACAACTCAAACAACAAGAGACTCTTGTTCTTTAATTTTTTTGTTTCTATAATAAAAACGAAAAACTCGTACATTATTGGCTTTATCGATGTCCGAACCTGTAGTGCCTACAAATGGCTACATATAGGGTTCGTATGATATACGTTATCAAACTTAGTATTTCTCGTATTTAGGGGTTAGAAATGTCACGTGGTAGAAGATTTATAGGCTCGTTAAATTTGAAAAATGATATCGAATCGGAAACCGAAGACGTTTAATGATAGTAAAATCTTTGAAAATAATATGCACATGCGATATTGGGTATCGTTATATTCTTCTTCGCGGCCTGAATACAAAAATCAATAAATTGTTCACTATCGAACGACTTCTAGAAGTGTAAGTTAAGCGAGTAACGTAGCGGTGAAATTTAATTTACAATAACGATTTGCGTCATTCTTCGACGCTGGATGTATTTGTCATGTTTGTTAAATTAAATGCGCCCAACATCTTTTTATTTTTGTTTAAACACAACGTATACACCGTATATGTATAGTGAATATGTTGGGTTTTGTGCTGATACAGAAGAGAAGAGTACTCAAACACTTGCACAACAATATTAATATTAGTATTTCATTTTAAACAGATATATTTACGGTACATTCAAGTACGATCTTTCTAAATTCTCAACCCGATGGTCATCACAATGTCTACACGAATTCTACAATTATTATAATAAGTAAAATTATATAGCCAAATCGCAATGGTCTTCGAGTTGAGACTTAGATTACGTATATCCATATTTATTTCTAATTAGAAATAATATAACGAACGTACAACAATATTTCTGCTTAAACTAAAGTTACAAATGATTGAATATAGAGTCACAGGATTAACGTCTACGCCTGATCCGTAAACAATAACTAATTGTTATTTAAATACAAATTTCGTATATATCGTATAAAAGATGAACAATCGATTGAAACGTTGCTAATGAATCATTATACCGCGTATCCGTTCGTCACCTACTATTTTAATAAAGTTTTCCTCGTTTTACTCTTCATGCGAAGTAAAAAATTACATTACCGCTTGCTTGTTTCGCGCCTGTGCGTTAACCTTACCGAGAATCCGATCCGCGGTTGATCGCGTGTTCTTATGCGTGGGCGTTTCACAATTGTTACGCGGATATCGTTCTTACACGCAGTACAGGAGTACCCTCGCAGTTACGACAGGTTAGGTTCTAGGTCGTTGTCGTAAACCTGGTCGCTACTTTTTCTTCACCCGATTATTACGTGAAATTAGGAACTGCATGTCACGTCAACACTGCAATTAGTGTCGCGTCAACACTGCGATTAAGTCACATCACCCAGAAATGGGTGACAGGACTTTTTCTTAAGGAACTAAAAAAATTAATTCCAAAAGTGAGGCAATAACGAAAATGAATCCGGACAGGATTCGAAAATTTGGCGACACAGACACAGAGACTGTGTCTCGAGACACAGAATGTTCCGCGTCGCGTTTCTCGATTCAGAAATAATTAGGTATCGTAATTAATTCGGTGGTAATTCGGTCCCTCCGAAGTAATCCCGTTCGCGAAGAAAAATTGTGCGACTTTTAGGCCGGAGCATAAGAAAAAAAAAAAAGAGAAAAAAAAGGAAAAATTCTATACTACAACGAATGTTAACTAATCTAATCTTCTAATAGTCTCGAGGCATAATTCTAACATTGTAACAATTTTCACGAGTTTTAACTTGGCAGCCAACGCGTTAAGTACTATTACAATCGAGTGAGAACGGATCGTAGGGTTTAAATCGCGTTAGGTATCCACCTAAAAGAACTTCGATTACACCTCGCCTCCCTTGCATCTGCGTCATTACGTTTCTTGCCGCGTATCTAATTTTTCTGTCTTATCGTGTTCGTCTCGCAGAAATGAATTCGCGCGATTAAGGCGTACTAAAAGTAACTAAAACTGTCGCGTGTGCGTGACGCCTCGAAGCGGGGGTGTGCCTTTATCTTCGACCGCGATTAGAGGTAACGATTTTTGGCGCAACGACGCTCCCATTGCCTTTTAACAGACTCGAACGAAACTCTAGGCGTTCGAATAAACGCTAAGCAACGCCTATACGTTCGCCATCGATTCCTTCTTTCGAACCGTTTCCCAAAGAAGGAAACGAGAATAACGTATCGACGAACTTCGCGTTTATTCGCTCTATACGATGCCTAGGGGTTTTGCCCAACTCGGCCTTTTACGAACGTCTCCGACGCTACGACGCAACTTTTATCGAGGCTCTGGCCTGCATCTCGTTCAATTTCTGCGTAGAGGTGATGTAAATACGTGTACAAAGTTGATCTACGACTTCCAGTTCGGGTAATGTATGCAGAGACATGCCGTCGGTCTTGCGTCTCGTACGACGACAAGCCAACGGGAAAATACAGTGATCGCGAGGAATTTTTAATTACGTCGAGAGCATTTTAGAATCCATCGAGCTTCGAATGGTTCGTACTTAGAATGGAACGTCTTCTTCAATTTTACTTTATGTATTCGAGTACTTCGGTATTTGGTGATGATATTACGAATAATTACGTGATTTTTAAACCTTTCACTATACAAGTATGTACTGATGATTACTGACCAGTCCATATTTATAATTACTAATGCATGTATACAAATATACATCTATATATAGATATGTATTAATACTATATATATATATATAAACCTTTCACTATATAAACATGAACTGATGATTACTGACCAGTCCATATTTATAATTACTAATGCATATATATATATAAATATACATCTATATATAGATATATATTTATACTATACTTATATACGTATATGTATATATATATAAATAAATGTATATATATATCGCATCCAAATATATATACATATGTATATGTACATGTAAAATGTACATAATTCTTGTAAAAAGTACACACCAAATGTTCGTTTGGTTACGAACTAGCTAACGTGACTTTTGAAATGGCCGCCGTTCGAGATTTTTTGGGTACACTAAACCTCGATATATCTCGCTTAATTTTGGAGGCAACATCAAATTATGCTTTCAATATATCAAAAGCGGATACGGTCGATACTTATTTAGTCAAGGCGTCAAACAAATCGACTACCGTATCGAACAGCAACGAAATCACAGAATAACCAAATCTGGACGTTACCGTACCGTAGGTATTGCGTACGGATTTTGTAACGAAGCGTTGCGTATGCGCGTTGCGTACGCGTTATATGCGTCGCAGAGATCTGGAATCAGATTAATTAACAGAATAACGAAGACACAATGCGCTCGAGAGTGGGATCAGCGCGCGACCTGTCTTGTTGAAAGGAGAAAAAAAGTGTCCCGAACCGCAATACTTTCACGGAGATGCAGATAATGGATCTTTTGTAATAGCAAACCGTAATACGCCGACGTAATTATCGACGAGGAATGTTTATTGCGCGAGCCTTTCGTAATTTAACAGCCCGTCGTGACTCTCGCGGGCTCCGCTGCCTGGTAGAAATACATTATATCGACTCGGATGCGGGACCCATTTCCAACTTATCCGAGGTCGCGAAGATTTTCACCTATTCCGCGAGTAAAAAGTAGCAACGATGTACAGCGAAGAAAAATTTGTTTTTATAGAAGATGTTTGTTTGGTAGAAAGTTGGACGTTGTACGGAGTAAATAATTTTGTTTGTGAGCGAAGCGACGATGAAGATTTAAAGTCAGATTAATTTGTTTAAAGAGACTTTGTATATTAGATTGAATATAGATAATTAATATATATATGTATATGAATAATGGGAATGATTTATATCCAAATTAATTTGTTTGCTTGTTAGAACGTTTTCAACATTTATCGTTAATCAGATATTCGCTTGAAAAAATTTGTCCATAATTTTTGTAAGCTCAAGGCAGAAAGTTCGTCGGGGTTGGAATGAATCTGTGCTAGGTGGAATTTTTTTTGCAAGGAAATTGGGTCGTTGAATATCCATATGTATGAATACGTGCGTACAGGTTTTTTAACTGCGGGTGGGCAATCTCTTAGGGAATCGCGCGAAATATGTAATTCTAATTGTAACTAAATATTTTTATATTCGATATTTAATCGTTCAAAAGTTTTTTTATTCAAGTTTTATTAGGTTGTCCCGAAAGTTTCTTTCGTTTTATTAATAATTAATATATACACAATATCTTATGTTTTATGTTACATTACCGACTTGTGTACGATTCATTTCGCTTCGTTACTGTTACAGCATCAATGTCCTAAGAAATTAGATTGTCTATTTATATAAACACCGGCACAGAAAATAATTGAATGCAACTCACGAAAAAAAACTCCTCGGACAACCCAATAATTTAACGTTTCTTTTATATTCTTATCTCGGGATTTGATTAAATTCGAGCAAAAGCAACTGATCGATAACGATAGTTTACAGTTTTTCTAAAATTCGTTATTCGAATGCAACTTCGAATACTTCCTTGCTTACTTCTATCTCGTTTGGTTTCGTAAATCACCTCTCGAAAGATTGCCTATCTACAGCTAGACACGCCCTGTACACGCATATACGTACGTACCGTAAAAAAAATCGTAATTTCGATATTCTATTAAACAAGGAGCAATACAACGAGGATAAGCACATCTTTATCGTTACAACACCGCTGTTTTGCATATTATCGAATCGTGGGCGGATTTTGTAACGCCTGTAGCAGATAGGGAACTTGGCGCGGAAAGTGTGCCGCGCGCTCGGAAGCGGAATTTATGCATGGAATTATTCAAGTTTCTTTTCACAATAGAGAACTGGGGAAAAGTAGCATCGATTTTAAAGCCGATAGGAGAATCATTCGGGAACGGGCTAATTGAGACTGTTACAGGGCATTACGTGGAAATAATAGAATACTTATCAACTAATTACCTATTACGCATACGAGTATCTAACGTGATTGCTTAATGTGAGAACTATACTTCGGCACGGGCTTGCAAATATACTTTCACAAATAAAATTGTCTATTTTATTTAATTGTTGTTTACATTTAATACCTATTTCATTACGTTTCGTTCATCTCATTAGTTTATGGTATGCTGCATGGTTTATAATTTGTAGTTTATGGTTTATGGTTCATGATTTCTAATTTAATACACGGGACATAACAGCATGGGTACTAAGTTTTCCCGCACAAGAGGCACGGTTTCCCTCATAAAAATATTAAAACGTTTACCAAAACTGAAACCGTCGTTCGAGCGTCGTAAAAAAAATTGAAATGGAAATCGCGCAAAAAAATAGTGTTCCATTTGTAGTTTATAATTTATGGTTCATGATTTCTTATTTAATACACGAGATATAACAGCATGGGTACTAAGTTTTCCCGCACAAGAGGCACGGTTTCCCTCATAAAAATATTAAAACGTTTACCAAAATTGAAACCGTCGTTCGAGCGTCGTAAAAAAGATTGAAATGGAAATCGCGCGCAAAAAAAAATAGTGTTCCCGATGCACTCAGCGTTATTACGATCAGTCGCGACTATCCTCTAGAAAATATATAGTCGCGTGTCACTTTTGTCTCGGTCGAAAGTCGATACCGGTGCACCTGCGATAGCACCGAGTCACTTTTACGGTGCAGTTCGACTCCGGTGCCTCCTTGAGAATTATATTCTCGGCCACTTCCGTTTGCTTTGATGCGCCTGCGTCTTCCGGGTTAGTTCGTTTTCTCCTTCTTCGCCATAATGACCCCGCAGGAGGCTTTTCAGGCAGGAAATATTCACGCGTGAAACGTTTCGTGTCTCACAGCCCCAGGGACGTCTCGACACCGTCACGGACCCTTGGGCGAATCGGTGCACTTGGCCCTCTTGTTTTCATTTATTATGCGTTTGGATATCGCGGATTTGAAAGAAGAAAAAATATACAGATTCGTTTTCCAGCCAAAGCACACGTTTTTATAACTATGTGTATTTGTGCCACGGATGCAGGGCCGGCGCAAGGCAGGTACAGCGCGTTCGCCGGAACACGGGCCCGCGGTCTACGAAAATTACTGAATAAAAAGGCACCGATTTCGAGTAACTTTATACAGACTGACGATACCATTAACAAATGGAAGCAATTTTTGCTGAGATGCAAGAGATTTTTTTAGTAGCGATGATTAAATTGAAAAGAGTAACAAAAATCATCAAAGTATTATTATTTAATATTCATCTTATAAGAAATATATAGCATTTGTAAATAAATAATTCCTCGTTGTAAAATTTATGCGTAGGATTTGAATGTGAATTCAGGCCCCGCCAAATTTTTGAACCCGACGCCGCAAAATATCACGCCGGCCCTGCACGGATGTGTTGCAGAAATTAGTATGGGCCAAGCGCCCGTACGTTGAGACGTCACTGGCCACGCATACGCAGAGTGAAACCTACCACTTTCCTCGAACTGTTTTTTGAATAGTAAACCTACAGGGTGTTCCACCAATTTCGTCCCTTATCATTAACCGTGGAGCTAAGTAAAGAAAATTTTTTATTTAACACTACACAACTACCAAGATCAACGCATACTTATTACACATTGTATATATACAACTATATTTTTGTAATTAAATAGAGAAGAAGCAAATAAATTTGTCGATTAAATGAATTCTCTATGATAATCATTGTTCTAAACAATTACAATAAAAGTATTGTTCAATTGAATAACTTTAGAAAATTGATTAAAGTACATAGGTGAATTTTGGTGATTTTGGTAGGCTTAGTGTTAATAAATTCGTAGCATTTTTAACTTCACCGTTAACCCTTTAAAACTGATCAACCGTGTTATTGGTTGTCTATTTACAATGCTTTCATTTTTTTAGGCGTGAACTCTTTCTTGAAAATGTCGATGATTAAAGTGTTAAAGACGTGGGAAATAAGCTACGGTATACATTAATATTTTAGAGAATATCAAATATTCATTGGAATCACGTAATAATAACATGTATTTTCGTAAAAAGTTTCACGATATCACATCTTTGTCGCGTCCGGTTGACATTGAAAGAAAACGTCTATACAGTAGGGATCAATACGTGATGGACACTGATAGGAAGAATCAATATTGGATTCGTTAAAGTCAAACAAGGTCGAGACAAAATTCATCGAGTGCTAAATTTAATCTTTCGCATCAGTCGTTGCGAGGAGGAAAATGTAAAATTCAGAAAAATCGTTGTATTATTCTTCTTCTTTTTAAAAATCATTCTATAACAATTCTATAATGTTTTTAATACGTAGGGAGGATCGCTTGTAGGATCAATCGGAGGAGGATCAATTGTATCGATCAAAAGTATAACAAGTCATACCAGTTCTCTCGGGAACAATGACAAATGAAGAATATTAATAATGCACATGCACCATTGCATTTATAAAAGAAAACGTGATCCTGCAAATACATATAATACTTCCTGAACCATACTTGACGACTTGCTACACTTGCTCTATCTTTGGTAAATGACAAATCTGAATAACATTTTGAGCATGAAAAATAAGTATATTATCCAATATTAAATAATATGTGTTAAATAATATTATTCAATAATATACCTATTTTATTTTCTTCTTAGAAACATTTCGATCAGGCATTTCGACTAAAAGCAAAATCGTGCCCAAAGGGATCTCGCTCTACCAAGGGACCACGAACGGTATTTCGACTGGGAAATTAATTAGTAAGAGATTGAACGGGTGGTGCGGCTGTGTGTGGGTCCCCGGGATTAATTGGAACGTAGCGTTCAAAGCGTTCCCAAGTGGAGAATGCTAACACTCCCGCGGGCACGGTATTCGCCTAACCCAGTATCGTCTTCGTTTACTCTTGACCCTGAGTGGCTGTAAGTCACCCACTTTCCCGCTTTAGCACCGGGACTTACGACACTCGCGCGACGAAAATTTACGTTCCGCGGCTATTTTCGAAATGGCGCGACCGCAGTCTATTCTCGTTAGCGTCGAGCGACGGAAGATGAACGCGACCGTTCATTCTCTTCTTCTTCTCGCGATCGTCGTCGCTCACGAGGAATCGGTCGCGCTCGTTCGTTTCGCGATTTCGTGACCCAAAGGAAACGAAACGTTCGGTTCAGTGTATCCGGAACACGGTTCGGTACACCCACGTTCAGAATGTTCCGCGTGACGTTTCTCGATTCAGAAATAATTAGGTATCGCAATTAATTCGGTGGTAAATCAGCGCCTCCAAAGTAATCCCATTCGTGAGGAAAAAATTGTACGACTTTTGGGGCGGGGCATAAAAAAAGAAAAAAGGAAAACAAAAGAGGAGAACGAAATTACCGCGAACGAGATTCGAACTCGAACCGATGTTCCAACGACTAGGCTAATCGTAATTTATAGGCATGCCATTAAACTTGATACTTTTCAGCGCACGACGAAACTGCGTAAACTTTGATAATTAATATTATAAAAACTGAGGCTGAATGGCGCTAAAGCTTCGAGTGTTACAATGTTTGTTGTCTATAGAATAAATTTTTAAAACGTCATGTAAATTTCTTAGATAGGGAAAACACGCTCCTCTCGAGGACGATTCGCCGTAACGGGAATCCAATTTTCTAGATCAGTTCGAGCAACGTAATTTTCATGGAAATGGAAATAGATAGAACTTTCCGCAAGATTTCCAGCCAAGTAATCCGCGGCGGTTCATTGATTGAAAGACTCGGAGGAAGCACGTTGCGTGCGTTTGCCCGCAAAGACGATAGGGGAATACCGGTAAGCCGATCCCATTGGCGTCGATTCGAACAGCATGCTATTGGATTTTTGCATAACCGGTCATTTACCTGTTGCCGATACATTAACACGCCCCAGATAATTTTTTTATAATCGTTCAACCGGCGCGGGAACACCCTCCGCGTTGGAAGATTCTTTCCTGGATCATTCTCCTGTCTTCTATATTAATACATGGTACAGTGTGTGTAGAAAGTATTCGTACACCGATCAATTTCCATAAAAACTGTGTAAAATTGTGACTTATTAACTTATTTTTTATAAACAACGACATTCTACATGTTCTAGGAAATCTCTAGAACAGATAGATTACAAAAAGAAATTTATGTAAGCTATGAAAGCTATTTATGTAAGTTGCGAAATTAACAAGAAAAAGAAAAACAATTAATCGATAGAAATATTGAAGCAATAAGTATTCGCACAAATGGTTAAAGGTACTTTACTGGAAATTTTATGTTTTCTAATTCGCACGGAGCAATAAACTAATGTGTTTACGTTACAAACTCTAATGCAAATGGTTCGTCATAAGAATCGTACAAATACTTATTGCTTCTATACTTTTACCCACTTTTCACATGTTTTCTGTTAATTTCACAAGTTACATTAACTAGTAAATGTTGTTTGGACTATATCTATCTTAGAGACTTCCGGGAATATATATGATATCATTGATTATAAAAAAGGAAAATAAGAAGGTACAATTTCACAGAAAAGTTTTTTGGGAAATTGATCGGTGTACGAATACATTCTACACCCACTGTACGTGTGTTACGCCTATGTGGAAGTATACGGACTATACCGCGTGTACAGTGTGTCCGTTATAATTTAAACACGAGACGATGGTTATTAATAGAAAAGTTGTGTGAGAGTTATGTATTAATTTATACTTGTACTGTATATTTAACGATCTTATTACGCCGCAGCGGTACACAAATTTTGGCGACCGTAAAATAAATCTATGGTAACTTTCACTTTCAAAAAATTATGTAGACATAGATGACAATTACATCGACATAGGTGATTTTCAAAATTCGTTAAAAATATCCTACCTAAAAAAAGAAAGGAACAAAATTTCCGTGAAACATAAATAACTATATTTAAGTTTCACGAAAATTTTGTTCCTTTGTTTTTTTAGCCAGGATATTTTTAACGAATTTTGAAAATCACCTATGTCGACTGTCCCAGGTCTATCGTTTTACAAATACCGCTATGGTTCGCGAACTGCTGCGTCTAATGGAAAAATTCAATTAATTCGAGCCCCGGTGAAACGTGCCGGCAGAAATCAGCATTTTAATCGAATCAGTTGAACGGAAACTCTGCACCTGCTATATCAGCGTTTATTGCGCGAGGAAATTTCGTATAATCTGATTATAGAAGATTCCCGTTGCTATTAATCGCGATGAGTTTCGACAGTTTAAGCGAAATCTAAATTCAAGGAATTGTTTTCGTAGAAAGCGTTTAAAACGTAAACCAACCAACTTGCGAATCGACTAAAAATGAATATAAACATTGTTTTCGTAATAATACGCACGGAAATGTTAGCGTTCCGTTTTTTATTAGACGTAGAAATTAATTAACCATTAACGTATTTTTCTTTCCACAATTTACACATTCTTTTTACAATTATATCCGCTCTTTTGGTATGCGTGTCTAAGGGAAAATTTCAATGACGAATAAATAACGAGTTTATTTTGGAAAGCCACGGAATTAATTTCTACGCCTAATATTTCATCGAATAAAAATACACCGGACCCCTCCCTCCATTCCACAAAATTCTTGTACGACTCCCTCGAATAAAACCTCTCTAACCCAACAACAATTCACGACTTATTTTCGTCGTTGTATTTTTCTTTCAACGTTTCTACACGCTCGTTGCTTAGTCTACGTTCGCTTAAAGCCAGATGCCAGCCCTCGCGCGTTTGCAAATCGGTCCAGGTAAACGACTCGGATACGAACGACCTACCAAGGTCGCACGGCCAGGAATTTCTTTCGTTCTCACCTGATCGTGCGCGAGACCCAGACGCAAGAAGCTGGGCACAAGCGGCCCTAAACAGTTCTCGTTTCTGGGACCCCTATCGTGGTGACCCATCGTCATCGCGATTAGTTTTATTTTGTCTGTCATTTCGCGTTACACGCGCGTTAGCAGCATCGTAAGTCGCGTCAACCCTGCCAATTCGTCTGGGCCCTAAACACGTTGACTACCACACTAATACCCTTAAAAATTTCTACTGCGATTAAATTTTATTTACCGACTATTGGAGACTTACATAATCATGCATTTATCGTGGTATTTATTTTTGTAACTTCAGCGAAATTCAAATAGTTCATATAAATTCGGTTTCATTGATGTTGAACTTTCAATATTAATTTTTTTATTTCTTCAGTAAACAGCACTGTCACCCATATATGGGTGACGTGGCGGTCAACGTGTCAAAGGGGTATCCTGAATTAGGAGGTCTGAAAAAATGCGGTTCTTCGTGAATTCTTTTAGAATGGAAAGAATTAATTAATTCTATCGAACTTTTTATCCCACCTTCATACATATTTGAGTAGTCTGTACAAATTTGTTCAACAAGAAATATTCAAATTGAGTCGACTGCGAAGCACATTTGTAGAAAACCTCCTATCGGCGGGAAAGATGCAGGTCGTAATTTTGGTTTGACGCCAAAAAAACAAAAAGAAATTTTCATTTTCATACATTTTTCTTTTATGCGAACCAAGAAAAACTCGCAAAGAATTGGTGAAATGTGGAATTACTGCTAGTTTGAGAAAAAGAACGGGTCCTTTTGGTGAAAAAAATCACTTTAACTTGATAAAAAAGTTGTTTAAAATCTTTTTGTATGAATTTTCTTAGTTCACATAGAAGAAAAATGTACGAGGATGAAAATTTCTTTTGTTTTTTTTTCTTTTTTTTTTTTTGTCGAACCAAAATTGCGACCTTCATCTTTCCCGCCGATAGGAGGTTTTAATTGAGAAGTGCTCTACAAATGTGCGTCATAGTCGACTCAATTTGAATATTTCTTGTTGAACGAATTTGTACAGACTACTCAAATATGTATGAAAATAGGATAAAATAATCGATGGAATTAATTATTTTTTTCCATCCTACAAAAATTCACGAAAAACCGCTTTTTTAGACCTCCTAATTCAGGATACCCCCTTATAAGGGCGTTCTAGATAGTCCAGGACTATCAGAAAATATATTTTCTTTTTCTCCGAGTTAAAAACTCTAGTTAAAAAGTTTCCATTATTACAATGTTTCTTAATTATTCTGCTTCCGATAGTAGCGATTGATATCAACGAAAATCTTTATATTACTTTAATGAGAATACTCTAACGCGCTTTCCTTTTAAAGAGACTGCACAAAGTTGCCTACGTTACGTTTAATTTTGGTTCTCATTGAAAGCAAATGATGCGTATTCTTGAAATTCAAATAAAGGGTACGCGATAAATTGAGAATAATCGAAACAATTGTAACAATTTTCTTTTACAAATTATTTTCTCTCTAGGAAAGCAATTATTTATCTAGAAATTATTTGATCTTTCGTTGCCCGAAATTTATTCGTGAAAATAGACGGCCATGTTTTATGAAACATCGTGTACGGCAATAACTGGAGGAAATGTTCGTTTCTGGCGTACAATATTTAGAGAGAACATGACGGAAATGTGGAAAAATTCGACTGTAACGCTACTCGATGCACACGATTCATCTCTAGCATCCTCAGCGTCGCGTGTATCGGGTCCTCGTCCAAGTTATTGATTTATTCGCTGGCAGTCGTATCGCGCTGCTGTTTCAGTACGCATCGCGAAGAATTTCATCTACCTCTGTCTTCGCCACGCCGTATATACGCGATCAATCCTATGCATTTTTCATGATTCGAACCAACTGCGTTATTTGCGACGCGATAGACGCGAGCAAAACTTTATTCGAGTAATTATTCATTTGGCGCGTGGGTTCTCAAACTTCATTTTTCTGTTACAAAGTTGAAAACCGCTGATAATTCCATGTTAACTATAAATTAAATTCAGTAATATTTTTTTGTTCCGACGACATTTAGCGTTGTTCAATCGCTATTTTATCTATTAAACTCGTTTTCGGATTGATACTTGTACAATGATATATTAGGTTGTCCCGAAAGTTTCTTTCGCGAGTTTCACTCAATTATTTGATGTGGTCGTGTTTATATAAATAGACAATCAAATTTCACAGATATTCATGTTGTAACAATAACGGAGCAAAATGAATCGTGCACAATGCAGTAACGTAACATAAAACATAAACTATTGTGCATGTATTACTTATTAATAAAGCGAAAGAAACTTTTCGGACAATCCGATACATGATAGACAACAATGTATTGGTTGCCATGGTAAACAAAAATCGAGGTAATTCACAGCGTTTTTTCGCAATCATGAACAATACTAACGATAATCGGTATAAAAATATGAAACTACAAAAGTCATAGAATGTACAATATAAACTATGAAAAGTGCAGTAGTATCTATCCTAATGTACTTCGAACTTCATCGATAATAATTCGTTTGGTAAAGAGGTTAACGGGGCAGCTGTGTCTTCGCAGTGTACGGGAAATTTTGTTAAGGCCTTAAGCCGACGAGTTGGTGTACCGTATGTTAAACGAGGTTCATTGGCTCAAGAGTGCAAAACCTGTTCCATCGGTTTTGTATCCGTTCTCCGGTATTGGCGAAGCGGCCGTAAGGGAGGTCAGTTTCGGACTGGGCCACGCATTTGCCAATTTCCAACTTGGACGCGTGGCCAGAAACGCTGTTTCGCAAGTTTTCCGATTCGATGTATCACGGTTTTCCGAAACGTGTACCGATTTCCTGTTTAACGGGACGCAGCGCATTTCATTCCGACCGCGTAACGTTTTAGCGCCAACTACGACCAAACGTGTCTAATTAATCTAATGATTCTCTGAATCCGGGTGGGCCACATTGCGAACGATTTTTTTTTTTTTTCTTTTTTTAATTAGAGTAAACGTTATGTTTGCTCGTCTATTCGAAAGATAAATGGTAATTATAGAGAACAGGTGCATCCTCACCGATTTGGATGATTTTTAAATACGTTGTAAAAATCGACATTTTGAACAACTTTTTCCTATACATATAACCGTCTCTCGGCCTTAGTTTCCGAGATATTTGCAAAATACCGTTGCTACTAAAAACAATGAATATTGCGTATATCTACGCGCTGTGGCAATGTGCCTGTAAGCATGGAGTCGTCAATTGTCGATTGTTTACGAGACTGTTTAGGCTCAGAAAACATCTAGTTTACACTGACGTCGTTACTGAACGGATTGCTTTCAAAGAATTCAAAATGAACTTGCGTGGATATTTGACTATATGCGGTAGATATGGTACACTGATTTATTTTATGGTTGAAAAACATTCTGGTTTCCTTTTTCACTTTTAAATGTAATGAAACGGAAGTGAGCGAGTATGGATACATTTTGCGTTTGATTACACTATTCGCTGAGCTACGGGATTGTGTTAGCGTTTGATTACATTGGATGTTGAGCTATGAGATCAGTTTTGCGCTAATAATCAATTAGTTTTGCCTTTCCTGTATTTTAGTAAGCCGGTTTTCAATCACTGTCGTTCGATCTATGATCGAGGATCTGTATGTTTTTTAATCGAACAAAGAGTCCAAGCGACGGTTATATGTATAGGAAAAACTTGTTCAAAATGTTGATTTTTACAACATATTTAAAAATCATCGAATTCGGAGAGGATGCACCTGTTCTCTATAATTACCTTTTATTTTTCTAATCTGTAATATTCCCGGATTTTGATTGACAGAAATATTCCATCTTAGGTCATTATGGTAGCTTATAAATGCACTATTTATGGAAAATGAACATCAATTGTGGAAAACTATCGTAGTTCGATGTTCGATATGGGTTAATAGAGCACTTTTCGGTTTACGAACGTCGTAACCTCCCCGAGCGACTTCGGGAACTACCGGTTTCAGACGCGACACAGTTTTGGCACCAGAATAACGCAAGATTGCGCGTGCTATTATCGTGTGTCTCGTATTCCGAGGAAAGTCGTTCAGCGGTGCGTTTGTTTCGGTGAATGCGTATTACTAAAATTAGAAAACGTGTCGCGTCTGCCAGATCCTTTCAATACCGAGATTGCCACGGAAAGAGGTTACGGTATAAAACGAACGACACGTTGAATATTTATAAAGAAGACGCAATACTGTAATTGGCTCTAAAAGAGGAGCTATTTTCAGAAAGTATTTGTAAAATACGTTCCTACTCGCCTGCAATTTGACCAGATATCGGTCTTCGATATTTCATCGTTTTGGTGTGAAAGAGGTGTGTGCGTGCATGCGTGCGTGCGTGCGTGCGTGCGTGCGTGCGTGCGTGCGTGCGTGCGAGTGAGTGAGTGAGTGAGTGAGTGAGTGAGTGAGTGAGTGAGTGAG
>NW_026534696.1:0-19983 GCF_026225885.1 Hylaeus anthracinus
ACATTCGCGTTGTACAAAGAAAAGGTTAGTTGGTGTCCTTTTTTTTTCCATTTTCTAGAATAAGGAGAAAACGAAATAAAATGTGGATTAGACGTTGAAAGGGTAATCGTAATTAATCGATCGAGTAATATAAATTCCTGTCGAGAAATGGTAACAGGCGAGATAACGTTTGATCGTTAAGCTACCTTTCTATGTATCGATATTTCATGACCGTTTCCTGCTAGCGTAGCCATCTTGTGCTTTTCATGCTTCTTACTCCATCCTCGTTTTCTCTTTCCGGTTAGCTTCCCAGCGAAGGTGTGTACTTTCGTCAGTTTTCTTTAAACTTTGCCATATTAATATAAAAAAATCGAAGGTAGCATGCACTGAAAAGCAAAGTAGCGAACGCTTCCTACGCATTATTTACACGTACATTGTCATACGTGACATATTTTATTACGATATTAATCCATCGGTGGACAATAATATACATGTGGCATGTAGTTGAAGCCAGTTTTGTTTATTAATCAATTTTGTTTTATATACTTGTTCCAGATGCCTTCTGTAACGCTGAAAGACGTCGATCAACACAAGTTCGTAAAGGCTTTTGCCGCGTTCTTGAAAAAGTAAGTAATCGTCTTTATGTAAACGTTCCTAACCTTAAAATGAATCGAACATCGGCATACACGCGGACTTATTTCACGTATACGTTATGATTAATTTCTTTTTTTTCTTGAACAGTTTCATTACAATCAGAATTGTATCATTATTTATTGTGAATTACAGGACAGGCAAAATGAGGGTCCCAGAATGGGTAGACATCGTAAAATCTGCACGTTTCAAGGAATTAGCCCCATACGATCCAGATTGGTTTTACATTAGGTGTGCTGCTTTGGTACGACATATTTATATTCGTAGCCCGATCGGCGTTGGAGCAGTCACAAAAATCTTTGGAGGACGCAAACGTAATGGTACCCACCCCAGCCACTTCTGTAGGTCAGCGGGAGGTGTAGCTCGCAAAGCTCTTCAGAGCTTGGAACAACTGAAACTCATCGAGAAGGCTCCCCTTGGTGGTCGTAAACTCACCAGCCAAGGTCGTAGAGATCTAGATCGCATTGCTGCACAAGTTAAAGCGAAAAGCAAAAAACAACTCAAACTGCAAGAGACTCTTGTTCTTTAATTTTTTTGTTTCTATAATAAAAACGAAAAGCTCGTACATTACTGGCTTTATTGATGTCCGAACCTTAATATTTAGATTATAAGATAGTTTCAAATTTGTTGACTGATCTGTAAGATGTCTAAAATAGTAACTTAATTTAATAAGTTTGAAGAAAATATATTTTCGTAACTACTCGTATTTGTATTGGGAATAGGTGGAGCAGAGTAAAATGATACCTGTGATATATAATCATAGCCTATATCCACTTTGAACAATTGTTTGCTTTTACTAAAGCTGATATTATTCTACTTCGACGTTTAAAATAATCGTTTCTACTTAATTAAATAGCAAGTTTTTATTGAATAAAATTACTTCATTCATTTAGCAATTTTGTTCCTCCACGTGTAGAACAACCCCTCAAAATTTTGAAGTCGATCGATTAAATAGTTTTCGAAATATCATGTACCCTCCCAAAAAAAGACATTCCCAGAGATGTTGATGTATCATTCTTAAATATATTTCAACAAGAAAATTTATATGTTAAATTCAATATTAGTACTGTAAAATTACGCTTTGCTTTTTTATTAGAATTCCGCTCATCCCGCGCATCCTCGTCGATAAAAGTTGAGCGAGCCTGCAGGACCGTAGTTATAGAAAACAACCTATGGTCAGTTACAGTTTTTCTTTATACTTCTATTATACTTCTTACCTTTCTTACTTATTGATGCGCGGTCCTAATTGATTAAACTTCTACTTTTCTCTGGGCCTGACCAAAAGCGCCAAGATTCATGGTCCAACTCAGTGATGGACATTCGTGGGATTTTTCCTTCGAGGAATTCCTTTCTGTGCATGCGTAAGCTGACGTCACAGCTACATGTCGTCTGCTACCATACATATATCTATAAACCGCTAGAGGAGGTGTGTTTAAGGTGCCTGTGCAATTTTCCTGCGGATAAATAAAGTACAAAAGTGTTAGTGCTTTTTTTTATTCATATTTCTACTTCTTTCTTATGAGTTTTTCTGGAAGTATATATATATATATATGTATACATATATAGGCGTGTGTATATATGTTATAAATCAGTAATTTTGTTGTTGTAGATACTTTCTGGAAATACTTGCATTTTTTCCTGTGATTGAACTACTGTGATTTAGTTTTATTTAAATGTATTCAGTTAATATTGGTAAGGTATATGCTTCCAATATATGATTCTATATGTATGTTTCATGTATTTGTGTCTTATGTTCATTTTTATGTGCAATATTTTTATTCGAACACTGGTAAGGTTTTCTGCAGTCTCCTTACTCTTAGCAATAAATGTTGGTATTCATGTAATAAATCCGCTGCAGACGTAAAAACTAAATAAATAATGAATTGTTTTCCACTTTTTATTGTACATCTATGCTATTTTTCTTCATAAAAACTTTCCTCTTTCCCTATAACTTCCTTACGTTTTGTTCCTTACTGGGATCCAATGGTACCCTAAATTCTAAGTAAGTGTATACAGCAGTGAGGACTGCAATGCTCGCTCCAATTCGCATGATCAGGAAAAATCCCACGAATGTCCATCACTGCGCCACGAGATGACGACACCATCGATCTTAACTCTCACGTTCAGTTACCCCACTGAATCCATACATCACAATAATAATTATGTATCTCTATTCTTCGTGACGTTACCTTTGCCTTACATAGCTCTTTAATTGTGGCTCGGTTCGTTATCGCAACTCTGCGCGTTACATTTACATTGGTCTTGTGTTTTGTACAGGTCTGTTGGGGCCTACCGGCCCCCCATTTAGCTAGGGTACCTCGGGGTTGCTAAGCCCGTGCTGTAGCTGCATTATTCGCACGCTACAGCCCCTGAGGGCGACACCTTCGACGTTCGCGATACGATTGGCTTTCTTTTGAATCGCGGGCTCAGCGGTGAATGTATGGGCGTATACAGCGCCGCCTCAGTGAAACTTGGACCGTGGACGTAAACGTTTCGGGTACCGATCGTTTTTGATTTTAGATCGAGCGGCGAGTAGGCGCAAAGAAGTTTGCCTGGGACGCAGTCGCGTACGCGCGTAAAAGTGTGTATGCATCGCGAGCCGTGGAAAGATATCAAAGAAACGAGATATGTTTCCTCGCGGTCAGTGCGGGAAACTCCGTGCGACGAAAATGTTAAGGAAATAATCGTGTCGCGCAAGTGTCTCTCGCTGGTAGAGAAGACCGACCACCGTGTGCTCAGAGTTTCTATCTTTCTCCTTCCAACCACCTTCCCTCTTCCAACGTTTCTATCCCGCTTCCCCTTGGCAGGCGCTCCTCTCTGGGTCCGTTGGTCGCACCGGGACGACGTTTACCGTGCGTCACGGGAAACGGCATTGGGAGGAGACAGAAGGTGACAGCCCTCCCGCGGAATTTATGGTGCACACCGGAGAAACGGTGAAGTGAGTGGTGTCAGAGTGAAGTGAGTGCGACGGGCACCAAGTGCCAGGACCGGTGAAACAATCCACTAGAGCTCGTTTCTCGTTCAAGATAACATATAAGCGAAAACGGGGGAAAAATGCCGGGCCTAATCGCTGTAAGCGAATTCGTCGACGAGACCAGGGAGGATTACAACTCGCCCACCACGTCCACCTTCGTTTCGCGTATGCCACAATGCAGACAGACCATTACATCCCTCGAGGAGGTGGGTTCACTTGATAAATTTCGCTAATATGGCGAACCACTGCATAGAAAAATGATTATTTCTTTTTTTTTTTTTGTTTTCTTTTTTGTTTTCGTATGCATCATATATCAGGCGTTGAAATTAATCGCGAGCCTTTAAACGTATAATTTATTTAAAAAGAAAGCAAATTTCAAAGCAATCCGTACTGTATCGATACTTTTGCTTTATTGTAACAAAATGTCGAGTCGATATTTTTACTTAAATTATAGTTAAGTAAAATTAACGAGTGACTTTAAAGACACAGGATTTATTTCTATGTGTAATAATATCGAGGACCTTGAACCGCTTTGTAGTTTGAAAAATCACAGCGAACGCGATGTCAAGTAGGTTTGATCGAAGCTTAATGGATAATCTTTGAAATGAAAACAGAGTTGATAGCGATAATACGAAATGTGCGAGATAAGTAGGGTGAGCGTAAGGGAGTTTTCTATTCGAAACCGTTTTTATAATTTGATCAAATGTTCATTTAAATGGAAGAAACGTAAGTTACGAACGTAACGTACAATGTTAACACTTTACCGACCGGTAAACCTATTAATCGTCTCTTTTCCATGGCAAACGATACTTTCTTATTTATTACTGAGATAGCACGATCCCATTGTATGCTTCCATTAATATGTGGATTATGAAATATTACGTAAATATAATATAATATAATATAACACTAATGTTATGAAAATAAACAATATTATTGAATTTAAGTACATATACGTCCAAATGCTACCGGTCGGTAAAGTATGAAGCAAGTAAAGGAAACACGTAGTACGAACAAAATTTTGTAAACTATCGGAATAACTTAACATCTCCGTTACATCTCATAACCTTGGACGGTTGATTGGTCAGCCTCGTGTTAATAACTTTTATATAACATAAACAACATATATGTAGTGCCTACAGATGGCTACATATAGGGTTCATATGATACATGTTATCGAACTCGGTATTTCTCATGCACAAGTTACAGCGAAAAGCAAAAAACAACTCAAACAACAAGAGACTCTTGTTCTTTAATTTTTTTGTTTCTATAATAAAAACGAAAAACTCGTACATTATTGGCTTTATCGATGTCCGAACCTGTAGTGCCTACAAATGGCTACATATAGGGTTCGTATGATATACGTTATCAAACTTAGTATTTCTCGTATTTAGGGGTTAGAAATGTCACGTGGTAGAAGATTTATAGGCTCGTTAAATTTGAAAAATGATATCGAATCGGAAACCGAAGACGTTTAATGATAGTAAAATCTTTGAAAATAATATGCACATGCGATATTGGGTATCGTTATATTCTTCTTCGCGGCCTGAATACAAAAATCAATAAATTGTTCACTATCGAACGACTTCTAGAAGTGTAAGTTAAGCGAGTAACGTAGCGGTGAAATTTAATTTACAATAACGATTTGCGTCATTCTTCGACGCTGGATGTATTTGTCATGTTTGTTAAATTAAATGCGCCCAACATCTTTTTATTTTTGTTTAAACACAACGTATACACCGTATATGTATAGTGAATATGTTGGGTTTTGTGCTGATACAGAAGAGAAGAGTACTCAAACACTTGCACAACAATATTAATATTAGTATTTCATTTTAAACAGATATATTTACGGTACATTCAAGTACGATCTTTCTAAATTCTCAACCCGATGGTCATCACAATGTCTACACGAATTCTACAATTATTATAATAAGTAAAATTATATAGCCAAATCGCAATGGTCTTCGAGTTGAGACTTAGATTACGTATATCCATATTTATTTCTAATTAGAAATAATATAACGAACGTACAACAATATTTCTGCTTAAACTAAAGTTACAAATGATTGAATATAGAGTCACAGGATTAACGTCTACGCCTGATCCGTAAACAATAACTAATTGTTATTTAAATACAAATTTCGTATATATCGTATAAAAGATGAACAATCGATTGAAACGTTGCTAATGAATCATTATACCGCGTATCCGTTCGTCACCTACTATTTTAATAAAGTTTTCCTCGTTTTACTCTTCATGCGAAGTAAAAAATTACATTACCGCTTGCTTGTTTCGCGCCTGTGCGTTAACCTTACCGAGAATCCGATCCGCGGTTGATCGCGTGTTCTTATGCGTGGGCGTTTCACAATTGTTACGCGGATATCGTTCTTACACGCAGTACAGGAGTACCCTCGCAGTTACGACAGGTTAGGTTCTAGGTCGTTGTCGTAAACCTGGTCGCTACTTTTTCTTCACCCGATTATTACGTGAAATTAGGAACTGCATGTCACGTCAACACTGCAATTAGTGTCGCGTCAACACTGCGATTAAGTCACATCACCCAGAAATGGGTGACAGGACTTTTTCTTAAGGAACTAAAAAAATTAATTCCAAAAGTGAGGCAATAACGAAAATGAATCCGGACAGGATTCGAAAATTTGGCGACACAGACACAGAGACTGTGTCTCGAGACACAGAATGTTCCGCGTCGCGTTTCTCGATTCAGAAATAATTAGGTATCGTAATTAATTCGGTGGTAATTCGGTCCCTCCGAAGTAATCCCGTTCGCGAAGAAAAATTGTGCGACTTTTAGGCCGGAGCATAAGAAAAAAAAAAAAGAGAAAAAAAAGGAAAAATTCTATACTACAACGAATGTTAACTAATCTAATCTTCTAATAGTCTCGAGGCATAATTCTAACATTGTAACAATTTTCACGAGTTTTAACTTGGCAGCCAACGCGTTAAGTACTATTACAATCGAGTGAGAACGGATCGTAGGGTTTAAATCGCGTTAGGTATCCACCTAAAAGAACTTCGATTACACCTCGCCTCCCTTGCATCTGCGTCATTACGTTTCTTGCCGCGTATCTAATTTTTCTGTCTTATCGTGTTCGTCTCGCAGAAATGAATTCGCGCGATTAAGGCGTACTAAAAGTAACTAAAACTGTCGCGTGTGCGTGACGCCTCGAAGCGGGGGTGTGCCTTTATCTTCGACCGCGATTAGAGGTAACGATTTTTGGCGCAACGACGCTCCCATTGCCTTTTAACAGACTCGAACGAAACTCTAGGCGTTCGAATAAACGCTAAGCAACGCCTATACGTTCGCCATCGATTCCTTCTTTCGAACCGTTTCCCAAAGAAGGAAACGAGAATAACGTATCGACGAACTTCGCGTTTATTCGCTCTATACGATGCCTAGGGGTTTTGCCCAACTCGGCCTTTTACGAACGTCTCCGACGCTACGACGCAACTTTTATCGAGGCTCTGGCCTGCATCTCGTTCAATTTCTGCGTAGAGGTGATGTAAATACGTGTACAAAGTTGATCTACGACTTCCAGTTCGGGTAATGTATGCAGAGACATGCCGTCGGTCTTGCGTCTCGTACGACGACAAGCCAACGGGAAAATACAGTGATCGCGAGGAATTTTTAATTACGTCGAGAGCATTTTAGAATCCATCGAGCTTCGAATGGTTCGTACTTAGAATGGAACGTCTTCTTCAATTTTACTTTATGTATTCGAGTACTTCGGTATTTGGTGATGATATTACGAATAATTACGTGATTTTTAAACCTTTCACTATACAAGTATGTACTGATGATTACTGACCAGTCCATATTTATAATTACTAATGCATGTATACAAATATACATCTATATATAGATATGTATTAATACTATATATATATATATAAACCTTTCACTATATAAACATGAACTGATGATTACTGACCAGTCCATATTTATAATTACTAATGCATATATATATATAAATATACATCTATATATAGATATATATTTATACTATACTTATATACGTATATGTATATATATATAAATAAATGTATATATATATCGCATCCAAATATATATACATATGTATATGTACATGTAAAATGTACATAATTCTTGTAAAAAGTACACACCAAATGTTCGTTTGGTTACGAACTAGCTAACGTGACTTTTGAAATGGCCGCCGTTCGAGATTTTTTGGGTACACTAAACCTCGATATATCTCGCTTAATTTTGGAGGCAACATCAAATTATGCTTTCAATATATCAAAAGCGGATACGGTCGATACTTATTTAGTCAAGGCGTCAAACAAATCGACTACCGTATCGAACAGCAACGAAATCACAGAATAACCAAATCTGGACGTTACCGTACCGTAGGTATTGCGTACGGATTTTGTAACGAAGCGTTGCGTATGCGCGTTGCGTACGCGTTATATGCGTCGCAGAGATCTGGAATCAGATTAATTAACAGAATAACGAAGACACAATGCGCTCGAGAGTGGGATCAGCGCGCGACCTGTCTTGTTGAAAGGAGAAAAAAAGTGTCCCGAACCGCAATACTTTCACGGAGATGCAGATAATGGATCTTTTGTAATAGCAAACCGTAATACGCCGACGTAATTATCGACGAGGAATGTTTATTGCGCGAGCCTTTCGTAATTTAACAGCCCGTCGTGACTCTCGCGGGCTCCGCTGCCTGGTAGAAATACATTATATCGACTCGGATGCGGGACCCATTTCCAACTTATCCGAGGTCGCGAAGATTTTCACCTATTCCGCGAGTAAAAAGTAGCAACGATGTACAGCGAAGAAAAATTTGTTTTTATAGAAGATGTTTGTTTGGTAGAAAGTTGGACGTTGTACGGAGTAAATAATTTTGTTTGTGAGCGAAGCGACGATGAAGATTTAAAGTCAGATTAATTTGTTTAAAGAGACTTTGTATATTAGATTGAATATAGATAATTAATATATATATGTATATGAATAATGGGAATGATTTATATCCAAATTAATTTGTTTGCTTGTTAGAACGTTTTCAACATTTATCGTTAATCAGATATTCGCTTGAAAAAATTTGTCCATAATTTTTGTAAGCTCAAGGCAGAAAGTTCGTCGGGGTTGGAATGAATCTGTGCTAGGTGGAATTTTTTTTGCAAGGAAATTGGGTCGTTGAATATCCATATGTATGAATACGTGCGTACAGGTTTTTTAACTGCGGGTGGGCAATCTCTTAGGGAATCGCGCGAAATATGTAATTCTAATTGTAACTAAATATTTTTATATTCGATATTTAATCGTTCAAAAGTTTTTTTATTCAAGTTTTATTAGGTTGTCCCGAAAGTTTCTTTCGTTTTATTAATAATTAATATATACACAATATCTTATGTTTTATGTTACATTACCGACTTGTGTACGATTCATTTCGCTTCGTTACTGTTACAGCATCAATGTCCTAAGAAATTAGATTGTCTATTTATATAAACACCGGCACAGAAAATAATTGAATGCAACTCACGAAAAAAAACTCCTCGGACAACCCAATAATTTAACGTTTCTTTTATATTCTTATCTCGGGATTTGATTAAATTCGAGCAAAAGCAACTGATCGATAACGATAGTTTACAGTTTTTCTAAAATTCGTTATTCGAATGCAACTTCGAATACTTCCTTGCTTACTTCTATCTCGTTTGGTTTCGTAAATCACCTCTCGAAAGATTGCCTATCTACAGCTAGACACGCCCTGTACACGCATATACGTACGTACCGTAAAAAAATCGTAATTTCGATATTCTATTAAACAAGGAGCAATACAACGAGGATAAGCACATCTTTATCGTTACAACACCGCTGTTTTGCATATTATCGAATCGTGGGCGGATTTTGTAACGCCTGTAGCAGATAGGGAACTTGGCGCGGAAAGTGTGCCGCGCGCTCGGAAGCGGAATTTATGCATGGAATTATTCAAGTTTCTTTTCACAATAGAGAACTGGGGAAAAGTAGCATCGATTTTAAAGCCGATAGGAGAATCATTCGGGAACGGGCTAATTGAGACTGTTACAGGGCATTACGTGGAAATAATAGAATACTTATCAACTAATTACCTATTACGCATACGAGTATCTAACGTGATTGCTTAATGTGAGAACTATACTTCGGCACGGGCTTGCAAATATACTTTCACAAATAAAATTGTCTATTTTATTTAATTGTTGTTTACATTTAATACCTATTTCATTACGTTTCGTTCATCTCATTAGTTTATGGTATGCTGCATGGTTTATAATTTGTAGTTTATGGTTTATGGTTCATGATTTCTAATTTAATACACGGGACATAACAGCATGGGTACTAAGTTTTCCCGCACAAGAGGCACGGTTTCCCTCATAAAAATATTAAAACGTTTACCAAAACTGAAACCGTCGTTCGAGCGTCGTAAAAAAAATTGAAATGGAAATCGCGCAAAAAAATAGTGTTCCATTTGTAGTTTATAATTTATGGTTCATGATTTCTTATTTAATACACGAGATATAACAGCATGGGTACTAAGTTTTCCCGCACAAGAGGCACGGTTTCCCTCATAAAAATATTAAAACGTTTACCAAAATTGAAACCGTCGTTCGAGCGTCGTAAAAAAGATTGAAATGGAAATCGCGCGCAAAAAAAAATAGTGTTCCCGATGCACTCAGCGTTATTACGATCAGTCGCGACTATCCTCTAGAAAATATATAGTCGCGTGTCACTTTTGTCTCGGTCGAAAGTCGATACCGGTGCACCTGCGATAGCACCGAGTCACTTTTACGGTGCAGTTCGACTCCGGTGCCTCCTTGAGAATTATATTCTCGGCCACTTCCGTTTGCTTTGATGCGCCTGCGTCTTCCGGGTTAGTTCGTTTTCTCCTTCTTCGCCATAATGACCCCGCAGGAGGCTTTTCAGGCAGGAAATATTCACGCGTGAAACGTTTCGTGTCTCACAGCCCCAGGGACGTCTCGACACCGTCACGGACCCTTGGGCGAATCGGTGCACTTGGCCCTCTTGTTTTCATTTATTATGCGTTTGGATATCGCGGATTTGAAAGAAGAAAAAATATACAGATTCGTTTTCCAGCCAAAGCACACGTTTTTATAACTATGTGTATTTGTGCCACGGATGCAGGGCCGGCGCAAGGCAGGTACAGCGCGTTCGCCGGAACACGGGCCCGCGGTCTACGAAAATTACTGAATAAAAAGGCACCGATTTCGAGTAACTTTATACAGACTGACGATACCATTAACAAATGGAAGCAATTTTTGCTGAGATGCAAGAGATTTTTTTAGTAGCGATGATTAAATTGAAAAGAGTAACAAAAATCATCAAAGTATTATTATTTAATATTCATCTTATAAGAAATATATAGCATTTGTAAATAAATAATTCCTCGTTGTAAAATTTATGCGTAGGATTTGAATGTGAATTCAGGCCCCGCCAAATTTTTGAACCCGACGCCGCAAAATATCACGCCGGCCCTGCACGGATGTGTTGCAGAAATTAGTATGGGCCAAGCGCCCGTACGTTGAGACGTCACTGGCCACGCATACGCAGAGTGAAACCTACCACTTTCCTCGAACTGTTTTTTGAATAGTAAACCTACAGGGTGTTCCACCAATTTCGTCCCTTATCATTAACCGTGGAGCTAAGTAAAGAAAATTTTTTATTTAACACTACACAACTACCAAGATCAACGCATACTTATTACACATTGTATATATACAACTATATTTTTGTAATTAAATAGAGAAGAAGCAAATAAATTTGTCGATTAAATGAATTCTCTATGATAATCATTGTTCTAAACAATTACAATAAAAGTATTGTTCAATTGAATAACTTTAGAAAATTGATTAAAGTACATAGGTGAATTTTGGTGATTTTGGTAGGCTTAGTGTTAATAAATTCGTAGCATTTTTAACTTCACCGTTAACCCTTTAAAACTGATCAACCGTGTTATTGGTTGTCTATTTACAATGCTTTCATTTTTTTAGGCGTGAACTCTTTCTTGAAAATGTCGATGATTAAAGTGTTAAAGACGTGGGAAATAAGCTACGGTATACATTAATATTTTAGAGAATATCAAATATTCATTGGAATCACGTAATAATAACATGTATTTTCGTAAAAAGTTTCACGATATCACATCTTTGTCGCGTCCGGTTGACATTGAAAGAAAACGTCTATACAGTAGGGATCAATACGTGATGGACACTGATAGGAAGAATCAATATTGGATTCGTTAAAGTCAAACAAGGTCGAGACAAAATTCATCGAGTGCTAAATTTAATCTTTCGCATCAGTCGTTGCGAGGAGGAAAATGTAAAATTCAGAAAAATCGTTGTATTATTCTTCTTCTTTTTAAAAATCATTCTATAACAATTCTATAATGTTTTTAATACGTAGGGAGGATCGCTTGTAGGATCAATCGGAGGAGGATCAATTGTATCGATCAAAAGTATAACAAGTCATACCAGTTCTCTCGGGAACAATGACAAATGAAGAATATTAATAATGCACATGCACCATTGCATTTATAAAAGAAAACGTGATCCTGCAAATACATATAATACTTCCTGAACCATACTTGACGACTTGCTACACTTGCTCTATCTTTGGTAAATGACAAATCTGAATAACATTTTGAGCATGAAAAATAAGTATATTATCCAATATTAAATAATATGTGTTAAATAATATTATTCAATAATATACCTATTTTATTTTCTTCTTAGAAACATTTCGATCAGGCATTTCGACTAAAAGCAAAATCGTGCCCAAAGGGATCTCGCTCTACCAAGGGACCACGAACGGTATTTCGACTGGGAAATTAATTAGTAAGAGATTGAACGGGTGGTGCGGCTGTGTGTGGGTCCCCGGGATTAATTGGAACGTAGCGTTCAAAGCGTTCCCAAGTGGAGAATGCTAACACTCCCGCGGGCACGGTATTCGCCTAACCCAGTATCGTCTTCGTTTACTCTTGACCCTGAGTGGCTGTAAGTCACCCACTTTCCCGCTTTAGCACCGGGACTTACGACACTCGCGCGACGAAAATTTACGTTCCGCGGCTATTTTCGAAATGGCGCGACCGCAGTCTATTCTCGTTAGCGTCGAGCGACGGAAGATGAACGCGACCGTTCATTCTCTTCTTCTTCTCGCGATCGTCGTCGCTCACGAGGAATCGGTCGCGCTCGTTCGTTTCGCGATTTCGTGACCCAAAGGAAACGAAACGTTCGGTTCAGTGTATCCGGAACACGGTTCGGTACACCCACGTTCAGAATGTTCCGCGTGACGTTTCTCGATTCAGAAATAATTAGGTATCGCAATTAATTCGGTGGTAAATCAGCGCCTCCAAAGTAATCCCATTCGTGAGGAAAAAATTGTACGACTTTTGGGGCGGGGCATAAAAAAAGAAAAAAGGAAAACAAAAGAGGAGAACGAAATTACCGCGAACGAGATTCGAACTCGAACCGATGTTCCAACGACTAGGCTAATCGTAATTTATAGGCATGCCATTAAACTTGATACTTTTCAGCGCACGACGAAACTGCGTAAACTTTGATAATTAATATTATAAAAACTGAGGCTGAATGGCGCTAAAGCTTCGAGTGTTACAATGTTTGTTGTCTATAGAATAAATTTTTAAAACGTCATGTAAATTTCTTAGATAGGGAAAACACGCTCCTCTCGAGGACGATTCGCCGTAACGGGAATCCAATTTTCTAGATCAGTTCGAGCAACGTAATTTTCATGGAAATGGAAATAGATAGAACTTTCCGCAAGATTTCCAGCCAAGTAATCCGCGGCGGTTCATTGATTGAAAGACTCGGAGGAAGCACGTTGCGTGCGTTTGCCCGCAAAGACGATAGGGGAATACCGGTAAGCCGATCCCATTGGCGTCGATTCGAACAGCATGCTATTGGATTTTTGCATAACCGGTCATTTACCTGTTGCCGATACATTAACACGCCCCAGATAATTTTTTTATAATCGTTCAACCGGCGCGGGAACACCCTCCGCGTTGGAAGATTCTTTCCTGGATCATTCTCCTGTCTTCTATATTAATACATGGTACAGTGTGTGTAGAAAGTATTCGTACACCGATCAATTTCCATAAAAACTGTGTAAAATTGTGACTTATTAACTTATTTTTTATAAACAACGACATTCTACATGTTCTAGGAAATCTCTAGAACAGATAGATTACAAAAAGAAATTTATGTAAGCTATGAAAGCTATTTATGTAAGTTGCGAAATTAACAAGAAAAAGAAAAACAATTAATCGATAGAAATATTGAAGCAATAAGTATTCGCACAAATGGTTAAAGGTACTTTACTGGAAATTTTATGTTTTCTAATTCGCACGGAGCAATAAACTAATGTGTTTACGTTACAAACTCTAATGCAAATGGTTCGTCATAAGAATCGTACAAATACTTATTGCTTCTATACTTTTACCCACTTTTCACATGTTTTCTGTTAATTTCACAAGTTACATTAACTAGTAAATGTTGTTTGGACTATATCTATCTTAGAGACTTCCGGGAATATATATGATATCATTGATTATAAAAAAGGAAAATAAGAAGGTACAATTTCACAGAAAAGTTTTTTGGGAAATTGATCGGTGTACGAATACATTCTACACCCACTGTACGTGTGTTACGCCTATGTGGAAGTATACGGACTATACCGCGTGTACAGTGTGTCCGTTATAATTTAAACACGAGACGATGGTTATTAATAGAAAAGTTGTGTGAGAGTTATGTATTAATTTATACTTGTACTGTATATTTAACGATCTTATTACGCCGCAGCGGTACACAAATTTTGGCGACCGTAAAATAAATCTATGGTAACTTTCACTTTCAAAAAATTATGTAGACATAGATGACAATTACATCGACATAGGTGATTTTCAAAATTCGTTAAAAATATCCTACCTAAAAAAAGAAAGGAACAAAATTTCCGTGAAACATAAATAACTATATTTAAGTTTCACGAAAATTTTGTTCCTTTGTTTTTTTAGCCAGGATATTTTTAACGAATTTTGAAAATCACCTATGTCGACTGTCCCAGGTCTATCGTTTTACAAATACCGCTATGGTTCGCGAACTGCTGCGTCTAATGGAAAAATTCAATTAATTCGAGCCCCGGTGAAACGTGCCGGCAGAAATCAGCATTTTAATCGAATCAGTTGAACGGAAACTCTGCACCTGCTATATCAGCGTTTATTGCGCGAGGAAATTTCGTATAATCTGATTATAGAAGATTCCCGTTGCTATTAATCGCGATGAGTTTCGACAGTTTAAGCGAAATCTAAATTCAAGGAATTGTTTTCGTAGAAAGCGTTTAAAACGTAAACCAACCAACTTGCGAATCGACTAAAAATGAATATAAACATTGTTTTCGTAATAATACGCACGGAAATGTTAGCGTTCCGTTTTTTATTAGACGTAGAAATTAATTAACCATTAACGTATTTTTCTTTCCACAATTTACACATTCTTTTTACAATTATATCCGCTCTTTTGGTATGCGTGTCTAAGGGAAAATTTCAATGACGAATAAATAACGAGTTTATTTTGGAAAGCCACGGAATTAATTTCTACGCCTAATATTTCATCGAATAAAAATACACCGGACCCCTCCCTCCATTCCACAAAATTCTTGTACGACTCCCTCGAATAAAACCTCTCTAACCCAACAACAATTCACGACTTATTTTCGTCGTTGTATTTTTCTTTCAACGTTTCTACACGCTCGTTGCTTAGTCTACGTTCGCTTAAAGCCAGATGCCAGCCCTCGCGCGTTTGCAAATCGGTCCAGGTAAACGACTCGGATACGAACGACCTACCAAGGTCGCACGGCCAGGAATTTCTTTCGTTCTCACCTGATCGTGCGCGAGACCCAGACGCAAGAAGCTGGGCACAAGCGGCCCTAAACAGTTCTCGTTTCTGGGACCCCTATCGTGGTGACCCATCGTCATCGCGATTAGTTTTATTTTGTCTGTCATTTCGCGTTACACGCGCGTTAGCAGCATCGTAAGTCGCGTCAACCCTGCCAATTCGTCTGGGCCCTAAACACGTTGACTACCACACTAATACCCTTAAAAATTTCTACTGCGATTAAATTTTATTTACCGACTATTGGAGACTTACATAATCATGCATTTATCGTGGTATTTATTTTTGTAACTTCAGCGAAATTCAAATAGTTCATATAAATTCGGTTTCATTGATGTTGAACTTTCAATATTAATTTTTTTATTTCTTCAGTAAACAGCACTGTCACCCATATATGGGTGACGTGGCGGTCAACGTGTCAAAGGGGTATCCTGAATTAGGAGGTCTGAAAAAATGCGGTTCTTCGTGAATTCTTTTAGAATGGAAAGAATTAATTAATTCTATCGAACTTTTTATCCCACCTTCATACATATTTGAGTAGTCTGTACAAATTTGTTCAACAAGAAATATTCAAATTGAGTCGACTGCGAAGCACATTTGTAGAAAACCTCCTATCGGCGGGAAAGATGCAGGTCGTAATTTTGGTTTGACGCCAAAAAAACAAAAAGAAATTTTCATTTTCATACATTTTTCTTTTATGCGAACCAAGAAAAACTCGCAAAGAATTGGTGAAATGTGGAATTACTGCTAGTTTGAGAAAAAGAACGGGTCCTTTTGGTGAAAAAAATCACTTTAACTTGATAAAAAAGTTGTTTAAAATCTTTTTGTATGAATTTTCTTAGTTCACATAGAAGAAAAATGTACGAGGATGAAAATTTCTTTTGTTTTTTTTTCTTTTTTTTTTTTTGTCGAACCAAAATTGCGACCTTCATCTTTCCCGCCGATAGGAGGTTTTAATTGAGAAGTGCTCTACAAATGTGCGTCATAGTCGACTCAATTTGAATATTTCTTGTTGAACGAATTTGTACAGACTACTCAAATATGTATGAAAATAGGATAAAATAATCGATGGAATTAATTATTTTTTTCCATCCTACAAAAATTCACGAAAAACCGCTTTTTTAGACCTCCTAATTCAGGATACCCCCTTATAAGGGCGTTCTAGATAGTCCAGGACTATCAGAAAATATATTTTCTTTTTCTCCGAGTTAAAAACTCTAGTTAAAAAGTTTCCATTATTACAATGTTTCTTAATTATTCTGCTTCCGATAGTAGCGATTGATATCAACGAAAATCTTTATATTACTTTAATGAGAATACTCTAACGCGCTTTCCTTTTAAAGAGACTGCACAAAGTTGCCTACGTTACGTTTAATTTTGGTTCTCATTGAAAGCAAATGATGCGTATTCTTGAAATTCAAATAAAGGGTACGCGATAAATTGAGAATAATCGAAACAATTGTAACAATTTTCTTTTACAAATTATTTTCTCTCTAGGAAAGCAATTATTTATCTAGAAATTATTTGATCTTTCGTTGCCCGAAATTTATTCGTGAAAATAGACGGCCATGTTTTATGAAACATCGTGTACGGCAATAACTGGAGGAAATGTTCGTTTCTGGCGTACAATATTTAGAGAGAACATGACGGAAATGTGGAAAAATTCGACTGTAACGCTACTCGATGCACACGATTCATCTCTAGCATCCTCAGCGTCGCGTGTATCGGGTCCTCGTCCAAGTTATTGATTTATTCGCTGGCAGTCGTATCGCGCTGCTGTTTCAGTACGCATCGCGAAGAATTTCATCTACCTCTGTCTTCGCCACGCCGTATATACGCGATCAATCCTATGCATTTTTCATGATTCGAACCAACTGCGTTATTTGCGACGCGATAGACGCGAGCAAAACTTTATTCGAGTAATTATTCATTTGGCGCGTGGGTTCTCAAACTTCATTTTTCTGTTACAAAGTTGAAAACCGCTGATAATTCCATGTTAACTATAAATTAAATTCAGTAATATTTTTTTGTTCCGACGACATTTAGCGTTGTTCAATCGCTATTTTATCTATTAAACTCGTTTTCGGATTGATACTTGTACAATGATATATTAGGTTGTCCCGAAAGTTTCTTTCGCGAGTTTCACTCAATTATTTGATGTGGTCGTGTTTATATAAATAGACAATCAAATTTCACAGATATTCATGTTGTAACAATAACGGAGCAAAATGAATCGTGCACAATGCAGTAACGTAACATAAAACATAAACTATTGTGCATGTATTACTTATTAATAAAGCGAAAGAAACTTTTCGGACAATCCGATACATGATAGACAACAATGTATTGGTTGCCATGGTAAACAAAAATCGAGGTAATTCACAGCGTTTTTTCGCAATCATGAACAATACTAACGATAATCGGTATAAAAATATGAAACTACAAAAGTCATAGAATGTACAATATAAACTATGAAAAGTGCAGTAGTATCTATCCTAATGTACTTCGAACTTCATCGATAATAATTCGTTTGGTAAAGAGGTTAACGGGGCAGCTGTGTCTTCGCAGTGTACGGGAAATTTTGTTAAGGCCTTAAGCCGACGAGTTGGTGTACCGTATGTTAAACGAGGTTCATTGGCTCAAGAGTGCAAAACCTGTTCCATCGGTTTTGTATCCGTTCTCCGGTATTGGCGAAGCGGCCGTAAGGGAGGTCAGTTTCGGACTGGGCCACGCATTTGCCAATTTCCAACTTGGACGCGTGGCCAGAAACGCTGTTTCGCAAGTTTTCCGATTCGATGTATCACGGTTTTCCGAAACGTGTACCGATTTCCTGTTTAACGGGACGCAGCGCATTTCATTCCGACCGCGTAACGTTTTAGCGCCAACTACGACCAAACGTGTCTAATTAATCTAATGATTCTCTGAATCCGGGTGGGCCACATTGCGAACGATTTTTTTTTTTTTTCTTTTTTTAATTAGAGTAAACGTTATGTTTGCTCGTCTATTCGAAAGATAAATGGTAATTATAGAGAACAGGTGCATCCTCACCGATTTGGATGATTTTTAAATACGTTGTAAAAATCGACATTTTGAACAACTTTTTCCTATACATATAACCGTCTCTCGGCCTTAGTTTCCGAGATATTTGCAAAATACCGTTGCTACTAAAAACAATGAATATTGCGTATATCTACGCGCTGTGGCAATGTGCCTGTAAGCATGGAGTCGTCAATTGTCGATTGTTTACGAGACTGTTTAGGCTCAGAAAACATCTAGTTTACACTGACGTCGTTACTGAACGGATTGCTTTCAAAGAATTCAAAATGAACTTGCGTGGATATTTGACTATATGCGGTAGATATGGTACACTGATTTATTTTATGGTTGAAAAACATTCTGGTTTCCTTTTTCACTTTTAAATGTAATGAAACGGAAGTGAGCGAGTATGGATACATTTTGCGTTTGATTACACTATTCGCTGAGCTACGGGATTGTGTTAGCGTTTGATTACATTGGATGTTGAGCTATGAGATCAGTTTTGCGCTAATAATCAATTAGTTTTGCCTTTCCTGTATTTTAGTAAGCCGGTTTTCAATCACTGTCGTTCGATCTATGATCGAGGATCTGTATGTTTTTTAATCGAACAAAGAGTCCAAGCGACGGTTATATGTATAGGAAAAACTTGTTCAAAATGTTGATTTTTACAACATATTTAAAAATCATCGAATTCGGAGAGGATGCACCTGTTCTCTATAATTACCTTTTATTTTTCTAATCTGTAATATTCCCGGATTTTGATTGACAGAAATATTCCATCTTAGGTCATTATGGTAGCTTATAAATGCACTATTTATGGAAAATGAACATCAATTGTGGAAAACTATCGTAGTTCGATGTTCGATATGGGTTAATAGAGCACTTTTCGGTTTACGAACGTCGTAACCTCCCCGAGCGACTTCGGGAACTACCGGTTTCAGACGCGACACAGTTTTGGCACCAGAATAACGCAAGATTGCGCGTGCTATTATCGTGTGTCTCGTATTCCGAGGAAAGTCGTTCAGCGGTGCGTTTGTTTCGGTGAATGCGTATTACTAAAATTAGAAAACGTGTCGCGTCTGCCAGATCCTTTCAATACCGAGATTGCCACGGAAAGAGGTTACGGTATAAAACGAACGACACGTTGAATATTTATAAAGAAGACGCAATACTGTAATTGGCTCTAAAAGAGGAGCTATTTTCAGAAAGTATTTGTAAAATACGTTCCTACTCGCCTGCAATTTGACCAGATATCGGTCTTCGATATTTCATCGTTTTGGTGTGAAAGAGGTGTGTGCGTGCATGCGTGCGTGCGTGCGTGCGTGCGTGCGTGCGTGCGTGCGTGCGTGCGAGTGAGTGAGTGAGTGAGTGAGTGAGTGAGTGAGTGAGTGAGTGAG
>NW_026534697.1:0-1959 GCF_026225885.1 Hylaeus anthracinus
GAATGTGCAAGAACCTACAAAATGCAAACAATATGAAATAATATAAATAAGGTTGAAAGTAAGGTTCATGTTGTAATGAATAATGATGCATTTATAGGAAATTTGAATGCGCAAGAACTTAAAAATGCAAACAGTATGCAATAATATAAAGAAGATCGAAAGTAAAGTTCGTGTTATAATATTTGTAGGATAAAATAAATTCCTATTTAGGTGCAATTTTTGTGGGCACGTCCGCCAAGATTTTATTTTGCATAAAGATCCGCAGTCTAGCGATATGTTTCTGTAGCATATATTCTTGCGGCCATATACTGAGGCTTCCTTAGCGATGTAGATACAGTATAGATATTTGTAAGCTCGACACGGATGCTCGGCTTTGTTAAAGTCGCACTCGGGCTCGTCGAACGAAAGTAAAGAAATATCCAACGGGTAAGAGTCAGAAACCTTCCTCGAAATTAACAGGTTCAACATCCTGTAGCATCTCATCTCCCAATCCAATAATAAGGAGCCAAACAACAACAATAATAGCAGAGTGGGGGATGGCAATCTGAAACATCCCATTTCGAATCTCCGTGCCATGTTTTTCGTTTACATCCCTACAATAATTAATTAAAAAAGAAGACCTAGTATCTCAAGTGCGCGAACGCGCCAAGTAAATCTCCTAATATCAAATAATATTAAAAGCGTCGATTATCTTATCTGTTCGCCAAAACTCGGTTTCCTCGTTCGAGATTCTCCGCGATGGAACGAGCAATTTCACTTAAATTACTCGTTGTACACCGCGCGACTATTAAGTCCTGCGAAATAGAAATCCGCGAAGACCCACGCGTGACCGTTACGTCTGGCACAATTTCAAACCGCTTTTAAGCATCAACGGTTTGAAATCGTGGGCCGTTCGAGCTCGAGGCGAGCTTTACTTCGATCGAAGAAAAATCCGCGAGATTGAACCGAGCGACGGGGACCGCGACGCGTGAGAACCCTCCAGGAAACCGGAAGTGTACGAAATTAGTCCAATTTCGTGCGCGACAAGTGGAAAAATGTTCGCCAATGGCGACCCACCGTTGCTCGGGACACACGTGTGCCGCGACAGGAAATAGTCGGTAGTCCCTGTCGAATTGTATTCAAAAATGTCCGATTCGTGCAAAAATGAATGATACGTTATCGCGTAAAGGTAGATTTAGACCATACGACGCGGACCGTCACGTTCCGGCAACGACACGTATCGTCACCGACACGACAAAACATTCAAACAAGCGTTTCAATGGAACTATTAGGTCGTCCCATAAGTTCGTGCCGAAGACTGTGTCGAAATTTAATAAAAAACCACAGAAGTTTTCTAGTAACGGTATAATGACTATATGGGAGAGGTGAGAGACTATTGTCAAATGAGACAGATTATCTTTTCTTGTGACACTTAAGAGTATGTTTAACATGTTAATTTGAGAAATAGAAGTATAAATGGCACGAACTTTTAGGACGACCTAATATTCACACTTAAGGAGGTATCCTGAATTAGGAGGTTTAAAAAAAAACGGATTCTCGTGAATTTTTTTAGAATGGAAACAAATAATTAACTCTATCGAACTTTTTATCCTATTTTCATACATACTTGAGTAGTCTGTAGAAATGTTGTCAACAAGAAATATTCAAATTGAGTCGAGTGCGACGCACATTCGTAGAGCACCTCAGAATTAAAACCTGCTATCGACGGAAGAGATGCGGGTCGTACTTTTGGTTTAAAAAAAAATCATTTTCATACATTTTTCTTTTATGCGAACTAAGAAAACCCCGCAAAAATAGTGAAATGTGAAATTACTGCAAGTTTGAAAAAAAGAACGAGTTCTTTGTGTGAAAAAAAAATCACTGTAACTTGTTGAAAAAGTTGTTTAAAATTTTTTTTTCTATGAATTTTCTTAGTAAAGTCACTGGTATTTGTATAATGTAGATAAGTGGTTGTCAAGT
>NW_026534698.1:0-26368 GCF_026225885.1 Hylaeus anthracinus
GTTGCTTCAAAAGTAATTCTAAATATTAAATGCGTGATACACTACGTCGTAACTCGTAACTAAAAGTTGTCTGGACCATCCGATCGCCATTCGATCCTGTGCAATAAATTAATCTCAGATACGTAGACGCGATGGCCATCGAGTATCGAAGAAGGGTGTAACAGAAAGTGACGTAAATCCTAAATTTACGAGGAATACGTTTCTTTTGGAGCAAGGGCAAAAGAGGTAGGGGTAGATCCCTCTTTTTTAAGCCGAATACGACGTACATTCGCTCCATTTGCTCCGTCTACGTTGAACCACGCGTTTATTTGCGCTCGCGACAAAAAATATAGCGATTCTCTAGGTCGACCGTCCCGTTTATATTCGTTTTGCTCCCCCCCCCCCCCCCACTTCCTCCCTCCCTTCCCCTTGTGTCGGTGATACGTCCAATTCTGTTTTCGCGGGGTCTGGTTATCGGAGATTGCTTTTTCTACGCTCGCAAACAAACACAAACGCGCTGGCCGCCAAGCCAACATAGAGGATCGCAAATGGGATAAATAAATGTCTCATCGCGATCTTCCTGTGACCGTTTGACTCGTCCGTTACGTGACTCCACTTCTTTGGCTGCACCATCCCGCTGTACCACTTGTCGTAGAACCCTCCGTTGTTTAACCTCCCCAGGATGCTGTTTATGCGCTTGCGAAACGGAGATCCTGGAACAGATGATTCAACGATCATTTAGGTTGATTTCAACTTACGGCTGTTTTCTACAGATTTTATTCAATCGTATAGATGCTCGGGGGAAATATAGTCGGTTGCGTCGGGGTGTGCGTTTATTATTTAGAAAAGATTGTTTCTTCTTTGTACCGAGTACTCGGGATGTCCAGAAAGCAGTTGGAATACGTGAAAAATCTTAATCTTTTTTTTTTTTATTATTTAATTATTTATTAGCAAGATCATTAACGACCGCGGTATAACACATAGCTACAAATTAATTACAAATTAATCGCACGTATACAATGGTTAAACTTTGTTATATAAGTCTACACTTTTTTCAAATGAAAGAGTCGCAGTGATATTTCTAAGACTGTTAAGGCAGTCGCCGAGATCTGTCGGAGGTTTGAAATCTAGTCGTTTAAATTGGAACATTGGGCGGTCAGGTAATACACGTGCGATAGATAATTTAATATTGCAGGAATTACAGATCGTAGGTGAATTTCAATCTTGATTTTTTGAAGACGAGAGTGCTTTTCGCTGCAGGATTTAAAAGATTAATTTTAGAAGTTAAGAATCAAAACAGTCGAATGAAACCTGTGGCGTGGTATGGAAAACGTTACATTGTAATATTACAAGTATAAAAATATTATATTAATAACAAATATCATGTAATATATATGAATATAATATAATATAATAGCTATTATAGATAAATAATATTTGTACAGTATTTATATTTGTACATCTTACGATCAAATATTATAGATATTAAACTATTATGAATAATATATATATATATGTACAATCATATGATTGTGTATGTAGTTTCCAATAGTTTGAATAATATTTACACAAACTCCGTAATTACTTAAAAAAAAAATTGACGAAGGAATACCAGTCACGCCGGCAGTGGAATATTTTACATAGCATAAATGGCATTTAAACGAGAAAATGAACTTTGCAGTTGTTTACAGTTGTTACGATTCCTGTATAGAATAGGAAACAAAAGAGCAATTGTTTAAATGCATACTCGCTACCTTTGTACATTATGCACTGCACTAACGACTATCGGAAATTGGACGATACCTTTTGTCATAATGAGGGCAAGTATATACTCCTTGGGGCACTCTTTAACGAGATGTAGCTTCTTTCTTTGATACTCGTCGAACTGAAAGGGTAGCGTTCTCGGTGGATGAAGGTACCCAGCGTCCTTAGTTTCGAACAGCCTTCTGTGGATTTCCGTCAAGTTTGCCAATTTCAATCTCTTGTGAAGACGTTGTATCAGCGGCGACGTGGAGTCCGACAGGGCATCTTCTATTACATCTCTAGCATTAGTGAAAATTGGCATGCCTGGAACAAAAGGGAAACCGAGATTTCAATTTTGACGTTCGTTCTCTTTAAGAAACAGCATTCGATATTATGATAACATGTAATATTCATTCCGTTAAATAAAGACTTCGATCGTGGCATTCGTTCTGTTATACTTTGCTACAACTGCTATTTTATTTATTAACTTTTTATCAAAATTTTGATGATAATATGCCACCCCGACCTTAAGTAGAACTACGTTACTTAGTATTTTATGAGTAGCCTGCAGATGTTTATGCATTTGTAGGAAATGTGCAAGAAAGTACAAAATGCACACGATATGCAAGAACATAACAAAACATTGAAAGTTTAAGAAAGTTAAAGTAAAGTTCGTATTACAATATTTACAGAGCAAAATAGATTCCTATTCAGGTTCAATTTTTATAGGCACGATTTTATTTTAATATTTAAAATATTTACAATATTTGCAGAGTAAAATGAACTCCTATTCAGGTTCAATTTTCGTAAGTACGTTTGCAAAGATCTTATTTTGCATAAAGATCTGCAGTCTACTCACGAGTCACATTATTTGGACATCCAAGATTGAAACAGTAGCTTCGATACATTAAAAGGTCGTTGACCATAGATCTAAGGATCAGTTCCTAGATCACTTCACAGTAAACGAATTTTCTTTGGCTTTCAGTTAGAGCCAATGGTTACCAAACCTACCCAATCTCAGGCAGGGATCAATGGAATCAGAGTTAAGCTCTTACCGGTTTCCTCGAGTTCCTCCAAAGTATCGATGTCGTCGTAATACAACCGTTTGCTGAATGTGGACGCCAGCTGAGACGTGAACACCCCATTCAGAATAAGACTCAGCCACAAACTGCACATCAGCAGCAACCTCTCCGGAAACCAAGGTTGGCTGTGCGAAAAGGGCTGCACCAATTGCAGAACCACCTTGGCCAGATACTTGGTCAGCGAGGCGAGGCAGATCAAAGAGGCTTGCTTCAATTGCTTCGAATGTTCATCCCGGGTTCCAAAGTTTCGTTTCGGCTCGACTGGACGAACCCTGTTAGTAAAATTGGGGATGGAGAATACGCGAGACAACTTTCGTAGACTGCTAGACCGAAGCTCACTTTTATATCGCTCGGATATTTCTCTCTATAAATACACCTCTGTTTATTTTGCGAAAAATCACGTTTGTTTTCAATGAAACCAAATATTGTCTGTATTTGTACAGTCCTTTTACGTTCAACGCTCTAGCAAATATTTATTTTTCGCAGTTTAAACTCATTCTATTCTTTCCAAAATAAAAGAGTCTTGATTTTTATACAATCATGGGTAGTTAGAGAGAGAAATAGAGCTTGTGTAGTTTCACAAAGAGGCAAGGACGATTTAATACTACCCTGAAGAACAGTACTATACTCGTTCAACGCTCTATCAAATATTTATTTTTTCCCGGTTTAAACTCATCCTATGTTTTCTAAAATAAAAGAAACATCATGGGTTGCAGATAGAGAGAGGAATAAAATCTGTGTAATTCCATAAAGTCCTTGAGAAGGACTTAGCAGTTTCCCCTAAACCACCAAGACCACTCCAAGTTCTCAGCATTCTAACTGCTAACGACATAATATTTCAACATTATAGGTCAGAATAGTGAAAGATACAAAATACTCTCACTTTATACAGAGTTACACAATGTCTCATACCATAAATCAGGAAGATTCTACGTAATCCTCGACATCGTCACACAATATACTACAGCAAATTATGGTATATTGCTGAGGATTCTATCGAAATAGAGTATAATGCTGCTAACCACATAATATTTCAACGCTATACGTCAGAATAGCGATAGATACAGAATACTCCCACATCATACAACGTTACACAATGTCCCATACGATAATTCAGGACGATACTACGTAATCCTCGACATAGATGCAGAGTATACTACAGCGAATTATAGTCCAAGACCTAGTATTCCATCGAAATACACTATAATCCGGATAACTAGATATTATTTCAGCACTATATGTCTGAATACTGAAAGATACAGAATAAAACAACGATAAACAATGCCTCGCACCATAATGCAGCAAGATACTACGTAATCCGTAACATCGATGCAGAGTATACTACAGCGAATTATAGTCCAAGACCGAGTATTCCATCGAAATGCAGTATAATCCGGATAACTACATATTATTCCAGCATTATATGTCAGAATACTGAAAGATACAGTATACTCTCACATCACGCAAGGTTATGGTCTGGGTATTCTCTTACCCAGATGCATCTCGTTCCATCTTCATAGTCCAAGGATCGTTCTCAGACCCTCTGACACTCCTCTTCTTGTTCATCAGGCACGTGTAGATCGTAGTGATGGTAAAATGGCCAGCGAACACCAGTAACCAAGTACCGCCACTGAACGTCTTAACGATAACCAAATAATCTGGTACGGGAGGAGCCTTTGGCACCAAAACGCAAAGCTTGTCACTGGTGATGGCAGTGGTGGATTCCACGAGCCTGGTCGAGTAATCCTTGATAAAGAATTGATTAAACGAAACGTCCGCGTACCCTTGAACCAAATGTCCTATTGTACCAAAGAACACGCCGTTGTCCTCCCAGCCGTACAAGTCCTTGGTCGGCACGAGTACAGGCGTGACGTTCATGTTCCTGGTGACCTCCTCGAGGTACAAGTAATCTATTCCTTCGTAGGAATCTCCCTTCTTCAACATCGACGCTGACTCGAAGATAGAGATCTTCAGGGGGTAGAGCCCGAAGCTGCGCCTGTCCTCATCGAAAAAATCCGAGATGTCTGTGCTATTTGGAAAATCGATCATCAGGAAGTCTTCCTTGTTAGCTGTTACGCAGAACCAATCGCAGCTGGTGTTCTGGACGTTCCTGACGTGACTTCCGGCGTACTCGAAGGGATCGTACCGGATAGCCTTGTCGTCGGAGAAAAATATTACCCTGTAAACTCTTCGGAACTTCCAGAGCCTCTCGAACGCCCATCTGCAGAAGCGTTCGCGTTCGAACATGTCCGACGACTCCTGGACCGTCTCCTGGAGGATGTACACGTTCTCTGGGTGCCAGAACGCGACCAGGTGAGGCGAACTGAGGATGTCCCTGAGGTGGTCCGTGTTCGAAAATAACACCAACACGCAGCCCTCGGCCTCGCGGGAGCGATTCTCGCGTTTACCGTGCTCTTGTTTCACGGAGATGATGTGTCTGATGGTCAGCAGTCGGGCGGTGACGTTGAGACGGCGCAGGAGCTCGGGGGGGCACGTCGAAGACGCTGCTATCGTCGAAATCGTCGAACACGACGGTCAGCAAGCCGGTTTTGCTCGCGTTCGCACATTTCGCCAGGAATGGGTACACGGACGAGTAGTTGTCCGAGTTCGGGACCTTAAATTGGCTTGTTACGTGGAAAAGGAGGGCCAATGGGAGCAGGATTCCTAGGAGCTGCGTGAACATCCTCTGGAATTTGAATAAATTTAGGGTTGAGTCGTCTGGGTACTTTTAGTCATTCCATTTTTTACATAGAGAGATTTTTATATAGTTTGTAATCTGTATGCTTCTAAATAGAGTGATACAATCGAAAGAACTCTTAGGGATTTACTTTTATACACCTGCAATTATTTATACTTGACTACTTTATACACAAGAAAAAGAAAAATGTACATGTCGAATTGAGTAACCTCCTCCCTTTCGAAGTCGGTTAATAAGATTTTTACCAGGAAAATTCTTTTGAAAACGGTCAGAATAAAATCGAAACGTTAGGAATAAGTAGTTGTCCGAGTTCAGGACCTTAAATTGGCTTGTTACGCGAGAAAGGACGGCCAATGGGAGCAGGATTACTACGAGCTGCGTGAACATCCTCTGGAATTTGAATAAATTTAGGGTTGAGTCGACTGGGTACTTTTGAGTCATTCCATTTTTTATATAGAGAGAATTTGATAAAGTTTGTAATCTGCGTGCTTCTAAATAAAGTTAATGACACAATCGGAAGATTTATTTTTACACACCTGCAATTATTTATATTTGACTACTTTATACGCCAGAATAATATTTTGACCAGGAAAATTCTTTCGAAAACGGCCAGAATAAAATCGAAACGTTAGGAATGCTCGCGATGGTTTTATCTAGAAAATTAATTTTCATTTTCAATTTCGATTGTCGTTCCATTTCAGCGTTGTATCAACTTGGACAAGAGGAAGGGATTGGAGTGATCATTTGGGGAAATACAGAGAGCTGTCGAGGCATCGAATTGACGATCGGAAAACGAAATGTAATCCCAGGAATCGAAACTACGTTTCAACGAAGGACGAGTTAATTCACGCCATTCAATAAGCTAGCTTATAGAGTCGCGGGATCGCAAATCTGGCTCGAATCGAGTCAACATTTTCTTCGAAAACTGTTTAAAGGATCCTCGCAAACTGGATTTACCTACCAGAGATCAGGCAAACGTTCGAGAAATTCATTTCTACGTGGCCGTTCTTCTTTCATTTTCTAAAAATTCTTTACTACCATGTTCTTCATTTTACTTTCATGTTCAGATTTAAATGAATCTGATAGGTCAATAATTATTATCCTTTTTTAAAGGGTTCATAAAATTGTTTACTACCATGTTCTTTATTTTACGTTCATGTTCAGATTTGAATGAATCAGATCTCAGTACAGTTCGATAATTATTATCCTTTTTTAAAGTAAGTAAGTAGTTCGACTTTTACGATATATAACATTTAAATTGATACAATTCACGGTGAGCATTTGTATGTCTCACTTAAAGGTCTGTGTTAAAATTACAAAATTTTCATATAGTTTTTCGTAAAATTGGAGCGTACTTATTTAAAGAACAATCAACTATCGTTAAAATTCTCCGTTAAATAAATCCACTACTTTAAATAACGTACAGGGAGTAGATGAGGAATGAATTTGGAATTGTCTAAACTTTTCTTTCGCACAACCTCGGAACGAATTTGATCGACGTACCAAGAAATAACAACCTCGAGAAACTTTCCAACTGTCTTCCTTTCTAATATTACTTTGCGATTTCGAACGCAACCATTTTTCCCATCCCTTTACTATCCAATGGTTCTATTCTTTATCTGGAAATCTTCGTCACGTCTCCCGTTGAAAATCGCGCACCTCGGTCAGGTTAACCGGAAAGGAACACGTTCCAGCACTTTGTTAAGGTCGGTGTTTATGGAACGCGCTGCGTTAACGTCGCTAGCGACGCGTTAAATAAAAAGCTCGTCCACGCTGGACTTTGTTTCATGGCATTTTCTATCCTCTCGACTCTTTCCTGGGCGCGAGCACACTCTGTGACATAGATCAACCTTTTCCGTTCGAGCTAACGGATTTAAACAGCTGTTTTACATAATTGAAGCTTTCACTCAGGCGTGACGTTCATGCAGGATACGCCCTGTACGCTCTGCACTTTATACTCTCTGTTCTTTAATATTCGCTACCTGCTATCCACTTTATTAATTTGCGAAAAGCGGGAAACGTGAAAAAAGCGTGTACTTATTTTGAAAATGTATCACCGGGGACCGAAATGTAATCAAAATTTCGTTTGCTGGCGAGACACGTTTATTTCTGACGCTTTTTGCAAGCGTAAAAGCAGTTGCTTGATTCCTTTTTTAAAAAAGTCCTGAGATTTTTCATCGAAAAATTTGTCCATTCGAAGACATCTTGATTACTTTTTGGTCCCCCCTAGTATTTTTCATACATCTATTCTTTATTTTTTTATTCCCTATATGTTTTGCTATTTAATAACTATACAAATCTTAGTAGAATGTAATTCATAGAAATTTATCGACGATCGTTATCATCTTTAAATAAACGTATCCTTCATCGGCGACGTGTCATCGAATTCCGTAGCAACGGTATTTCGCGGAACATCAAAAGCTCGTTGTAATTTGCCAATTGAATTTAGCCCGCGGCGAACGTTTAATTGCGTCGTAAATAATTAAAATAAATTTCAATGGAACTTTCGCCGGTGCGTTTTTTTTATTTGCATTTCAAGCTTCGAAATTGCAGTTTATAAATGACATCGCAACGAATGAAATTCCGTTAATCGAAACTTTGTTATTTTTCTGATATTACCAAGTAGTCGATCGTATTTATTTAATTTATTACTTACGAAACGCTTCGATCATTTAATCGTGTGATTCTCGGATTGGCAAATGACAAAAGGAGTGCGAGATTCAAAACTGTAATCTGGAAAAAATGAAATATTAAAATTTAGAAGAATGTACGCGTGGAAATTTAAATTGCAAATACTCGGTCCTTTCTTTGTAACAAATGCAAAGTATCGCTTATAAAGATCCTTAAAGAAAGTTTTGAATAATTAAACAAAATTATTTTCTTCTATATTACCCCGAGTACAATAAAAAAGAGAACAAAGATCTTTCCTTAATGGAATATCTTAATAAAGATCCTTTTTCCCTTCTCACGTCCGCGATAAATTATCGTCCAGGTTCGAGGACCTTGCGCTTCGCAGCTTTGTCAGGATCAGGATTTACAGGAGCATCGAGTTCGACCAGTTTCACGCCTCTCTTGCGTATCACCTCCACGCCAAGCGTCTGAATTTCTTTCATGTTTCTCTCGCGCGGAAAACAGGAATTCATTTGCTTCTTTAGATTGACGACGTCAGTTCCTTGAACGGGGTTTCAGTCAGGATTTAACCCGCTGGAATGATCGATACAGAGAGGAATCTAGACCGAAAATTTTAGAAACGTAGAGAACGATGAGGAAAATATATGCCATAAATTTGCGATGCTTCCAGGGAACAAGCATTCGTTTAAAATTTGTGCTTCGTCTTGATCGAGAAGGTGAATTTATTTCATGATTATTTATACTCCTAAGAATTGATCAGTAATGACAAATATCCATTTTGAAATTGTGTTTCATCTGTATTAAATTTGTCAAAAGAGAAATATATTTCTTCAACATTTATACTCCTAAGAATTGATTATTTATTGACAAATAACCATTTTAAAATAGTGTCTCATGTGTATTATATTTATTAAAGGAGAAATTATTTCTTGAACATTTATACCTCTAAGAATTGATTAGTTATACCAAGTATCCATTTTAAAATTCTGTTTCATCTGTATTAAATTCGTCAAAGGAAAAATTATTTCTTGAACATTTATACTCCTAAGAATTGATTAATACTGAAAGTAAATAGCAGTAAATCCGAGGGACTATTAGTGTTGTCTATTGAGTAACAAATGGACAGTGGCACGTATAAATCGACGAAGAAGTGGAAAGAAACAGGACCTAACGATGTCACTGATTAACGAATCTGGTTGTTGGATATACAGGGTGCTTTTGAAAGTTCGAACAAGTAACTTTTCCAAATGAAGATACAAAAATTGACACAGGGAGAAATATCCAGTGACTAGTTGAGTAGTCTTCGGTATAGAATGTAACTTTTCACTCTCTAAATTTTCTTTGTCCCCTCACGAAAGACCTGAAGCTGGTCTCCGGAATCACCCTGTAGATTTCGTTCCAAATGCAATTTTCCTAAAAGACTGGAATTTCTGGAAACATCCCGATACGACTCTAACGTAGTTAAGCAATGCATCACCCCCAGCTGAACTCCACTTCCACTCTTCTATGCTCATCGATCGCGTTCCACCTTTGTGATGGAAGAAACCTAAGCGTCGTAATTAATCCTTAATTAGATTGACAAAATTCTTATTCGAATCAATATTTCGACGAACACGATGTAAACCTCAAATGAATAACTGCGTACAATATTGGACTCGAGTGTTGCATAATGGAATGCTTTACGATAAATGTTAGAGTTATAGCACAGAAAAAAGAGAACAAAAGGCTGCTTAATAATACCGCACGAATAATGAAAGGTTTAATGAAAATTTAGTCGTTCGGCGCAGAATTCTTGAATAAGTCTAGGACTTATACAAGACTAACAATAAATGAACCACGAGTCGGTCGTTGGTTTTGAAAAATACACACGGCCACCCACACATACACAGACAGTCAGCGCTCATCGCAGTCACACCAAACTCGCGAATTTCAAACACCAAGGTGTTAGGGAACATTCTCAAACTTGTACTGCATCTAACAATAAATAATTAACGATTTAAATCGTAGTAGTTCATTACGCAGGACTTGTCTCCCTATCGCTTTGAATAATGAAGGTTTCACCGTACCTTCGGAGCTACCCCCCTTAGCGGGAGGGCGCGAAAGCCTCGCAGAAATTTATCGCGTGGTCCGCCCTGTATATTTTTACAGGTGCTTGATTAAATTTCTCCCCGTTCCCTTCGGCAACAGTTATTTACGAATAACATGGTCCCCATCGCGCGGAACGACGCTGCTTTGCATCCAGATCGCCTGGAACGATTGTGTGTGCTCGATACGAAGGAGTAGCGACGCCACCGAAACGTGTACAGATGCTATCGATACATTCGCGTTACAAATTGATTTCGCTTATATCAATTTACCGAATCAGTGGCGTATCATGCATGGCATATCGTAGCAGAAAACATTTCCATAGGGGATCCTCGAAATCTGTGGTTCTAAAACTACGAATGAAAGCGATTGTTTTTCAACAGGTTGAAATTCTATCGAAATCATTGCCGATATACGAGTAGTACATGTGTGCGTGGCATTGATTTTAATAGATGTTGCAACCTGTTGCAAATCAGGAATTTTATCGCGAAGATTTACGTATGCATTGTAACGCGCAAAGAAAACATTCTGTTCGTGCTCTATTATTGGAGTAAAATATTATCTCTGGCTACAAGTCGCCTCGTAGTTGTTAATTCTTGGTTATTGGAAACTGGCGACTCTTTGCTGAAAGCATCTTCATGGAATCCGGCTTTACCCTGTCGGATTACGAGTTACAAAGTTTCTTTGAGAACCGTATCTGGACCGGTGATACTCAAAGTGCTACATAGAATTTTTGAAATTAGTCTGTTGAAATCTAAATTATTCTGCGAGAAGGTCAACTAATTAAAATGTATCGATGCAAAGATGAAACTACTGATAATTAGACTGCGGATCTTTATGCAAAATAAAATCTTCACGAAAGTGCCTACAAAGATTGAATCTAAATAGGAAATTATTTTATTCTGCAAACATTATAACATGAACTTTACTTTCAATCTTTTTTATACTCTTGCATATTGTTTGCATTTTGTAGTTTCTTGGACGTTCGAATTTCCTATAAATTCATAAAGATCCGCAGTCTAGTGATAATTCTTGGATATTTTTATAAATGGTAACAAGCTTGAATTTTTAAAATTTGTTCTAACTTGTTAAAAAAAAAAAAAAGAAGAAGAAAAAGGACAACGAACGGTTCTTTCGACCAGAGTTTTCGACTAATATATAATACATATTATAAACCGCCATATATAAAGGCAATCGTTTCGATTTCAATTTCCCCAACTTTCATAATTGAAAGTTTAATTTTATACATTGCCTTTTGCTCGACTATACGTAATAACAACCGTAATTAGTATGATTTACGTGCCTCACGAATGTAATTTAAATTTTCCTGACGGGAATAATATTTTAATGGAGCGCATCTAAATACCATTATGCGTTTCATCGCAGTTTTTCACGTTATAATCTAATTTACCCAGTTGGGAATCCTGCTTTTCATTATTTTCCACGTTTTAACCTTTTGACCTATATAGGAGGGAATTATCAGTGCAGTTCGACCCAGGAATTTTTATTCGATCAATCATGGTGGAGAGGTCAAAATTTTTTCAATTTGAACACCAGTGTTATTATTAGGTATTCGAAAAGTTCGTGACGTTTATCAACCATTTGCACGATTTCATCGCATCGTTCTGTGATTGGTCGATCGCAGCGTGATGCATTCTTGACATCAAAATTTCGATAGAGCATTCTATCCATAAAAATCACAAATGTGTTCGCAAGCCTGCGTAGCATTCTCCCTTGATCGAGCGACAAAGTGCCACGAACTTTTTCGAATACCCATTAATTAACAAACTGGTAGGAGTTGGTATTATATAAGGTTGTCCTAAAAGTTTCTTTCGTGAGTTGCATTCAATTATTTTCTATAGCAGTGTTAATATAAATAGACAAATAAATGTAAACAATGAAATGAATTTTACACAATTTTGTAATGTAACATAAAACATAAAATATTGTGTACGTATTAATACCTTAATGCATTAATACCTATCAAACTCCGATTAATATTTGTAAAATATTATTATTCTTCCATAATTCATATAATAATAAGATCGTACGATACTATTTCAGTAATGGGTAACAAAATATCTATTACCACGCTACGAACCAAAATCGAATTAATTAAGCTACCAGTCGATAAAGTGTTATCCATCCTAAAAACTTTACTTTTTATTCTCACCTGTTACACCTAATAATCTCAAGTTCTTTATTCAGCAAACTTTCTAGATAACGCGAGTATGGCGATATCGTGAAAAAGATTCCCTACTTAGTATGGACCTTCAACTACCTCTTAATATAGACGCACTCGTAGCGAAGCCTAATGGTCAAGCTTGTATAAGTATCGATTCCTTTTTCAAAAATTGTAACTTACACATTTAGTGTTGACGGACCTTGTTATTTTACTTACTTGTATCACATTATATCCTTATGGTATTACTAACGTATTATATACTATGGTATGCAATTGTATTATTCTTGTAAAGCAAAACGAACCAGAAGGGTTCAAATGCTTAAAAAAAAAAAAAAAAAAAAAAAAAAAAAGTTTGTCGAAAAAAATGTACGAAAGAACTCACAAGAAATCCTCTTTGCTCGCGAACGAAGTCTCGAATAGGCTCGGTTAGTCGAGACTGTCGCGTCGTCGAAGCAAAAAGAATAGAAAAATGACACCACGGAACGTTCGAAGCCGCTCGAGGCGAACTTCGTCGCGACACTGAAACTTAAAGCGAACCCCGAGGGCGGAGATGTCTAAATCGAAAATCTGATAAGTGGATAATAAAGTGGGTCCCTATCGTCCAGATCTCCGTCTGCTTTTTTGCCTTCTATTGCGCGTAGGTGTGTGCGGTATTTCAAATAGAATTTGGAGAACGTATATTTCATGGCGATGCTCGCTAACGATACGTATCATAATCGTGGGACGTATCATTTATTAACGACGGCCATGAATATGCGCGATACGAGATAATTTACAAGGGTAATCGACGAACAAACCCATCAATTTTTAATCGCGTTTGCTTGCAAACGATAGTGATGACGAGAAATGTAAACACAGTCAGTGTAAGAAGTACAGCGATCGATTTAAAATAAAATTAATAAGAATAGAAGTAAGAGATTAACGTTAAAAATAATATATTTTAATTCACGCAAATTCTACTCTAAATATACGTAGGAATGTTTGTTGATTATCTCCAATAATAACAATTTCATAAAGTGGATTTCCAATTAGAAAAAAGAAAGAAGTTAGTAATTTGTACAAAATTCAACGTTTCTTTAATATCGAGTTAGTATTTAACCAAATGAATTATAGCAAATGCGAGCAGGCACTAACGATGCGCAAACAAGAAAATAACGGGGGCGTAGTACGGAAACAATTGAAGTATTTACGCGCCCCATATATATATATATATATAAATTACTTTGCAACGAAACGTCGAGATGGAAATTTAAATTGTTCTCACATATATGCGTACAGATAAATGGAAACAAAATTTTATAATTCTCTCCGTAATTCTCTTCAACGACTGCTTCAATTTTTCACCGCATATCCAAAGAGTTTCGCGAAAGTGGGGGCCCCCCCCCCCATTCGAGCATTTAATCCTCTTAGCTTTCGTGATTATTAAACTAAACGATGTCACGGAGAAATTAGGTCTACGAATGACCTTTTGACATAAACGCAGGTCGGCGATGTGTTTAAAAAGAGTGTGAGATTTTTTCACAGGCCGATATCGGTTTTCATGGAGGAAAGTTCGATGTAAGAAGGATCACGTTCCATCGATTTACAACTTTGGCAAAGCGGTGGAGTTCAACTTTTAACATCTTCCCAAACTAAATGCTAAGACGATGAAAAGTCGTTTTAGAGGGCGCCTGAAATGTAGCTTTTCGAAACTGCGACTTAATGGTCGCATGATGACGCTTTAGGGGTGGGTGGAGAGGAGGAAGCTCTAGCATCTTCCATATGAATACAAATTTCGCTATATAACTTCTTCTTGTGCATCGCAAAATTACTTTTTGATATATTTTAGAGGTAGTCCTATGGTTATTTTGTGGAGGTTGTACCTGTGGAGGGAGAGCGAGAGAGGAGAAAAGGAAGAGAGAAGCGTAACCGTTTAATTACGGTTACTATAGACGCGAATTCGGACGAAAATTTGTTCGGACTAGTTCTGACGAATTCGTCCAAATAAGCAAACGTCTGGTTTTCAATGATAGTGTTTACACTAGCAATGATACACATGTCAGAACTTTCACGACGTCGTCAGAACTAATTGAGCGTTCGAACAAGTTTGATCTTTTCGTGCGACCTGCGTCTATTTTGGGTGTTTTTGGGCGTTTGTTTGTTCGGACGAATCCGTCAGAACTCGTCCGAATTCGCGACCATAGTAACTGTAGCCTAATAAGGAATCATTCGTGACGAAGAACAATTGAACTATATGGCGGGGATAATCTTGAGCGACCACTTAATTTTGCTCCGATCGAATATTGAGGACACTGGTCCTCTAAACGGCGAGTGCAAAGTCGCTGGAACTTTGAAAATGACTCCGATGTTTTGCGCAAATTGATGCATACGTAAACAATCCTCTACAAGGTGAATTATACGCGCCCCAGTTTCGCGCTACTCTTTCATCAAAATGTAATACTCCTCTCTAGGGAGTCCATTGATATTGCGATGAAAAGCTGTTTGGCGTGTATATCATCCTGTTGCGCAGCCTCTTCGGCACCAGGCTCGAGTCGAGATTATCTTCCCGCGTCGACCAGGTCTTTCTGTTCAAGAAAAATTCAATGGGTAGTACCGAACCATCCCAGCCTGTCGATATCCTTGCGGGACATCCCCATTATCATCGCGTTGCTGAAGAAGACACCTGTCCAAGAGACTTAGCAGTCTGTAGTCATCAGGAAAATACAAGAGGCTAAGGATTCGTCAGTTATTTTGATAACTGGACGATTCCAGTTAAAGGATTCTTTAGATCCGCTGGATTCGGAAGAATTCAGCAGCCATTAGTACTAGAGATCACGGTTTTGAACGGGTATTAATCCTTTGCGATCGTATGTCTACTCTCAACCACCAAAACTTTTTTACCGTTCCGGTCGTATGTCTGCTCTCAGCTACCACAACACAGAACCAAACTAATCTTATGTTGTATTCCGCAAACTGAAAAGATTTAAGCCATTAGACAATAGTAATATTAGGTTGTCCGAAAAGTATCTGTCGCTTTATTAATAAATAATACATGCATAATAGTTTATGTTTTATGTTACATTACTGAATTGTGCACGATTCATGTTGGTCCATTGCTGTTACAACATGAATATCTGTGAAATTAGATTGTCTATTTATAGAAACACGACCACAGAAAATAATTGAGTGCAACTCGCGAAAGAAACTTTCGGGACAACCTAACAGATTCTAAGATATTAGTGTGATAATAGATTAATGGAAAGATTAATGAAAAGATCGTTAGTATTTATATTAAGTTATACAAGTATATATGAACCAGTGAGTGAAATATCTACATGTTAAATTTTTCAAAGACAAATATATCGAATATTGTTATTTTTTCTGTAACAGATTGTAATAAATACCAAATAGTCGAAAATACTTGGTAGAATTCCAAATAATATTTTACAAATGGCGTTTAAATATAATTGGGCATTCTGGTTTTTTAAAATATTTCAAAAGCAATACTCCAAAATGGCAAGAAGAAAGTTACCGAAAGATACCACACGATGGAGAGCTATAAAATATAATTTTTACGTAAAAACGTTACATTAAAACACATTATTGTGTAAACGTATATCTAAAGTCCACAAAGGAATTAATAAATCTTGTTCATCCTTCATAAGCTTGCATCAATTAATTCCGACCAGTACAATAGCCATGCCTAAATTTAATACGACCGCAAAGGGTTAACATGTCATACGTCGTATACGAATTTACACTTGAACGAGTTTATCGGTCTCGGCTTAATAGTTTTAGAGGAATCCTTGAACTCCTATGGGAAAACTTTGATATTCTCTTCGGGTCGGAAGGACCTAAAGAAACAGACGCGAGTGGACCGTGCAAAAAATTGATCAAGCGCCGTGCCAGTCGACGACGCTCCGCGTCTTCATTTCTTGCTTCGTTGAGCGCGTCGAAAAAGTCCAGCGTTCGTCCCCTAGTCGAGGCATCGTTTCACGAGAAAAATACGTGTCCAGTAGCTTCTGGACCATTGGAAACGCCCCGGCGAAGGTGAAATGCCTCGATTCCATTTCGAGAATCCAGACGGCAACGCGCCACGTTTTATCGGTCGGGGGCACCTCTGTGGCGACGCGAATCGTCGACGAAATTCCTTTTATCGCCGGCTTCTTACTATTCGCTGCATCGTATCTGCACGTGGCTGGAAATATTAAAAGTGAATTTCCGCTGCGACGATAGGACGCGACGTCCAGCGTCGCCGGGTAATTACCAAGCCGAGGAAGTCGTCTGAAACAGTCTGTCTATAAAATTGTTCGGAATATAAATTACTGAAACGAAGTGCACCGCTTTTATGTGAAAGAAAACTTCAATCGAGAGACGAACAAAAATTTCTTTTTAGTATGTTGCAAGGATTTACAAGAACTCGCCGCAGCAGAAATTGAAGAGGGTTGGTTTTCGGTTTTAAATCATTATCGCTATCAACACCGTACACGAAGTTCAGCGAAGTTAAATGGATAATTTCTGTTCCTGTTCTTAATTGAGCTTCTTCTGCGATACCAAACTCGCTAAGTACAATTGTTACGTTCGTCGAAACGTAGAACGGTTGCGCATCGAGGTCCAAGGGGTTGCTAAGAGGGGCGTCACTCGTTCTAAAGTTCCTCTACTTCTAAATTACGGACACCGAGGAAAGCAGGGAATGTAAATTCAGAACGGTATTTCTAAAATCTATTCGAGAAGTTTGCAGCCTGCAAACTAACATCCATATAAATTGTATAAATAATTGGGAAAAGTAATCATTTAACACGTTGGTCGCCACGTTACCCGGAAATGGGCGACAGGACTTTTCATTGAGAAACTGAAAAAGAAAAGTTCAAAGGTGAGACGTTAATAAAAATAAATGTGGATAGGATTCCTAAGTTTGACGAGGTTAAGAAATTAAATGCTGCGACAAATGTTACGTTATCTAATTTTCGATAGTTTCGCGACTCGGTGAAGATAGAAAGAACACTATTATTTGTTCGTGCGATAAAGATTTGTCGTAGCGGCAAATTGCAGAGAAATGTGGTGTCAGTCGCACGATAGTTGCAAGAACAAGAAAAAGGTACGTTAGGCCGCTCGCACACGGCGCAACCGATTTGAAATTAATGTTGCAAACCGTTTGCGCTCTTTGTTTTACCTACTCCGCTATCTTTGTTTTACCTAGATCCACGGTTGCATGCAACTAGTTTCAAAGTGGTTTGAAACTGATCAGTTGCGTCCGTGTGCGATTAGCCTTAGTGGACCAATATCTTCCCAAAACGGTAGACCGAGACTTACTTCGGATAGAGCAGCACGTGAAATCGCACACCGTATTCGATCGGATAATTACAAAACACCAATACCGACGTTCGTTCAGTTCCGAGAGACGGAGTACACGATACACGTATAACAATTATACACGCACAGTGTTTCCTAAGAGCTGATGGAATTTAACAAAAGCCGAACAATAGGCTCGAAAAGAGACGGCGAATTCGGAGCACGTACTTAATTTCTTCCGAGCTGACGCTTCACTAAATACGATTAAGTTGTACCTGTCGGCGTTGCGAAAGTGCTCCTCTATCGCTCTTCTCGATTGTTTTTCGAAACGCTCGATTCGAGTCTCCTGGAATAAATCGGACCATTCAATGGGATCCACGTAGATCTTCTTTTCTAGAAAACCGTACCCAGCGCGAGATTACAAGGATAATTGTTAACATGGATCATGACGCGACAGGTCTTCAGACCTACGGAATTACAACTTGCTCGAGTAATAAATCTTTTAGGGTATTTTTAGAATTTTATACTGTGTCAATTATTTGAGACCATTCGATTGCCAAACGAATTAAATTTCGATTGCCATTCGAATTAAATTTCATTTACAGGCTATTGGAAATTACGTAATCAAACATTCGTCGTGGTATTTATTTATGTAATTTCATCGAGATTCGAGTGTTTCATATAAATTTATTTTCTTTGACAACTTAACTTTCAGAATTAATTTTTTCAGTTCCTCGGTGAACCGTGATGATAAGTCTCGTGTGCTTCGTCAAATTGAACACTGCAAGTAGAGAACCAATAACACAGTTATGTAACAGGTTCGCATTTCAATAACTTTATTCTTCTTATGTACATATGTAACGCATCAGTGTTCGCGCATAATTGTGTAATGTACGAATCGATTACCATAAAACTTTTTCGTTTTGTAGAGTGCATACTGGGATGCTGATCCCAGTGAAAAATATTACTTCTCTTTTAAGGAGATTCAATTTTTCTCATTTTCTTTAATTCTTTTATTTCAGAAGTTCCCTTTTCCTTGTATGGTATGCGTGTAATATTAGGTTTGTGGAGTATCTTTGAACAAATTGCAGCATGATTGAATCAGCAATTTGTAAAAGGACTCTACTTATTGAAAATACTGTAGTAGGAACATAGTTAACCAATCATCGTCAACAGTTTTTGGTTTTTCATATTTAATCTTGGGGCCCTGGGGTGCAACGTGGCCATGTATACAGGGTGTCCACGCTAAAGTATGACAGACGCATATTTCAATAACTATTGATGATACGAAAGAATTGTGTATATATAAATTGCAAAATACAATGGGTTCTGTATTGCGGCGTAAACGAAATTTTTGTATATTATTAATCTAAATGATATGATGGTCAAGTTTCGTTTTTTAAATGGAACTTGGTTGGAATGGAAATGGTTTTTCATATTTAATGGTTTGTCCTAGAGAACATTTACCTGTGTCAATAAAGCAATAACTGCTGTCTTGATTTACGATCTCACAAGATTCCTACCAGCGACTATAATTGCGTTCGACTAATAATAGTCAGTTTTCCTGAAATTCCGCAGACCTTTTAGTCAGCTATACACCGCTCGAATAGCCAATCGAGGTTGGAGCATAAAAGCCGTCATTAAGCTTGCAAATCGAGCTGTTCTACTCGTCGCAGCTAATTCGTGCCCTCGCCCTTTCATTTTTGCGATCGAACGTCAATCAGGCGATTGTTCTCGTCAGCTTGTAATCGAATCCCCCGTCGATTACAGACGACGATCTCGTCCACGTTCGATTACGAATTATCGCACATTGTATAACGCGACCCGTGGAATCTCTTTCTAGAATTATTGATCCGATCGATCAGCTACTATTCCGTTGCCAAAAATGTCGGGGTAATGGCACCGATTAAATTATTACCCTTAATAGAAGCTAGTGCTGAACCATCGAGTGGCCCCGCGTGGAACTGATAAGGGACGGATAATCTAAAGGGTTTATCGTACTCTGTTATGGAATAGAATGTGCTGTATGTACTGACGTTTGCTCACGCACGTAGATTGAAAAGATATTACTCTCTAGAACTTTGCGATATATTTAATTAACTAAATACAGACTCGCATATCGTAATAACACTAAATAGTAAATTCTAGAATGTAAGTAACTGAAACTTACAAACCATGCCGCTGTAACACGCTAACCTAATTGGTTATAATTCTCTATGAGTATTGATTGTAATTGCTTAATTAAATAAAAGAACAAACTAACGTTTGAATTTTGTTCCCAGGTCTTCGGTATAAATGATTCCGACGTCTAATTTTATGACACTAATCAAAGCTTCCAGGTGTAAGTTGTACCTTTTGGTTAAGACGTTCAGCTGGCTCTTCCGACGTATCAGAGCAGACCTAATCCAGACCTAATCCAATCTAACCTGACCACTTCGATACCATTGAAACCAATGTTGTTCGTAGAGCAGTGAAACATCGATTGCCGCATAATACCTTAGTTACACATGCCGACATCAGAATTACATCTTCCTTAGTTTCTGACACCGCGTTCGATCCGCTTAATCTCACTTCGCGTTAAAGGCTCGGCCCTAATCGAATCATTTCAATAGTCGCGAGTATTACAGCCAGAGCATCGAGTCGCCATACCGTTAATATTCCTCTCGCGCCTCGAGACGGCTTAGTTAGCAAAGAGCTCGCACAAGTTATTTGCAAAGGAATCCCAGGAAATGAATAAAGCATTGTGCGCGCGTGGGGCAAGGATCTCCGTCGAGTTAGCAAAAGGAAGCCGATGCGAGAGAGTAGGAAATGCCAGCGTAGTCGGCGAAGAAAGAAGGAAAAGTAAATCAAATGTCATTTTATATTTGCGGTGGAACCTTTTTGTTGGAACGTTGGAAGGCTTCGGTGCTTTTTTTCGAATTCCATACGTTTTCTTCCAGCGGACGCTGGCGGCGACAAAAATGGAACGATGGATGTTACAAGTGCGCTGCAGTCCTGCGGCTTTCCTCTCGCAAAGGAGAACCGTGAACTGTCGGACGCCGATTTTCTTGAAACTTTGCGCGTATGTTCGTTGGTTTCACTTAAGGACTGTACAACGCTTCTTCGCTCTTTCTTTACAACTTTACGGGAGAAATTACCTTTCGCGGAATCAGTTACTTATACTTTTCCAACTCTTATATCGCAAAAGATACCGACGCGTATCAACTGTGAAATATTGTACACTTTAGCTACGTATTTACTGATACCTTCTATCTTCATTACTAATCTGCGGATTTTATCCACTCGTGGTACAAAGTAATTAATAAATGTATGCTGAACGTGATCTAAAAGTATGTGTACTTGTGCAAAATGAAACGACAATTGTATTATACTCGTTGTAAAATATATTCAATTTATATGTATCATGCATATTTTTCAGGCGTTTTCTCGCCTGATAATTGTGCAAGCCGCATATAAAATTATGTATCCCTATATTAAATTTAGACCCATTATAGACATTTTTTTTTTGAAATTGAAACATAATGAGTTATGAGCTGCGTAACTTTCTAGTACGCAATATTATTTTTAAATCAAAGTTAATTCTTTTCTCATAATTTCGACAGTTAATTTACGAATGTATGGATGCAAAACTAATGTACTTTTTTTAATACATTGGTTTTCACCACTTTGGCCATTATAAAATAAAGATATTTTGCAAAATATCTCGCGGGCCACCCCTGGTATAGTCTATTGATTACAAACGCTTTTCAACATTTCTCTCAGCTCTCCTAATATTTTTCTCAGCTACTTATTCATACCGCAAAATATTAATTTCGTATTTGCATTATCGATTACATCGAAAAAATTCCAATAACAAAGTGTTCGATCTGGAATATAGATCCCAAACAGAAACCTGTCATTAATTGACAGAAGCGTAGCTTTATTTAGCTGAATGGTCTCGATCATGTTTGGATCCTCCTCTGGAGAAACCATATAGTAGCTTTACTACGTGTGCTTTGACCAGGGTAATTGTCCCAATTTGCTGGAGTATATAGGACGAACAATTACAGCAATCAATGACGAGTCATCGATATTGGTTGCGGCAACATTCCACGGCTGTTGTGTTTTCAGTTTTTAATGAAACCGTTCGGTATAACGCCGATACGGTCCAGACACATGTTTCTGCTTGTCAGCATTATAGGATTTTCGATGAAAAACGTCGCATGAACCATTGGAATTTCAATCCGAGACCTCCATTTGTCATAAGAGAGCACATGCTCCTTCGCGTTGTTCTCCATTTTTGTAGGGTAGAATTACCCTTGAATCTTCGTGTTTGCTGTACAACACTTTGTGTCTCGCGTTACCTCAGTCACAGTTTTCCTTTTTGAAAATGGAAAGGGAAAAAGACGAAATTTACTTAAGCGGACGAAGAAAATTGGTATTTTGTATTATTTTTCATTTCTGTTATATATTAGGTGTGCAAATAAGCAGGGCCACCACGTGGGTGAGAGGCGCTTGTGTGCAAGAAAAATTTACCGCCCTTTTCCATGATAAACGATTGGTAAATTACAACAAACATACATTATACATTATATAATTATGTACATATTAACCCTTCCGAGCTTTGGCTACCACGAAATTTTCAATTAAATCGCTAATATTTCATGTATGTAGAATGTCATTCTCAATAGATGTAATTAAAAAATCAGTTAATCGTTCTTGACTCATTGTAGAACGTACATAGTTCTTAATAATTTTTAATTTGGAAAAACGTCTTTTTCCGGAAGCTACCGAAACAGGCAAATTAAGTTCAATAAATTAATAAATTAAGTTAACCACCGAATGGCAGTAAACTCAAAGATTTGAGATCTCAAACAAAAACCTATCATTAATTGACAGAATTATTCTCAAATCTTTCGAAGAAGTCGAATAAAGCATTAACGAGTTTATTGAATCGAAACCACCATCTTTTTATAGAAACGAAATTCTTCAACTACCCGAAAAGTGGAAGAAGTGTGTAGAAAGTAACGGTGATTACTAGACTGCAAATCTTTATGCAAAATAAAACCTTCGCGAACGTGCCTACAAATATTGAAACCAAATAGAAATTTATTTTATTCTGCAAATATTGTAACATGAACTTTACCTTCAATGTTTTTTATATTCTTGCATATTTTTTGCATTTTGTAGGTTCTTGCACATTCAAATTTTCTATAAATGCACAAAGATCCGCAGTCTAGTGATTACTTTGAAACATAAATTGTATTCCTTTTTCTTATAAATAAACATCGAGTATATGATAAAAAGGCACCGAACTTATTTGTACACCTAATAACTATATACCCATGCATATACTTTGCAACGATGATAAAATATGAATGTAAAGCATATCGAAGTTGTTCATACTTTATTCCGCTTTCAAACTTCACTGACAGGGGTTCGGTTGAAAAGCACATAACTCAGTGAGCCTACTAGCTACTCTCATAACCTCCCCTTTCGGACAGATCATATTTTAACGTCAGAGGTGATCCTACGAGTACTCTTCCAGAGTGTAAAATGGTGTACCGGTAGGCTTCGCAACTGATACCAAACATAAATTAATCTCTCGAAAGTGGAAGGTGTAAAAAGAAATTCTTCTCTTCGATAATTAATCTTGGGATATTTTTCTCTACGATAATAATTAAATAGGACCTCTGGAGGAAACGCAGTTACGTTATATACAATAATTGTAATTGCTCCCTCCCTTGTTAATGAAAGTTAAACTAGAACATCGAAGCATAGATAAAACTTTGAACCATAGATTTAATAATTATAAAATCAACCCAGAAAAATTATAGAGAGAGAGTGGAATATTTACCAAAGCAATATTCCTCTTATCTCTCTTTTCCACCCCTTTCGAGAATTCCCGCTCGGCGTTGAAACAATTTTGAATAGTTAAGTGCATTAATTTCCGCCAGTAGCTTTATTGCCCGGACAAAGGACTGTACGTAAACGAGTCTACGCGACAGAGGCCTTTGATATAGCGAGCGTGGAATTGTGAATGCTAAACGTCGAGGAGCGAAGAAATCGCGCAGGCTCCTTGAAGGGAGGGGGAAGGACACTGCGAGGGAGGCAAAGGAACCTCGTGAAATTTTCGCCAGTATCACCGCGACCACTGAACCATTCACGACGCGGTCTCTGCGACCGCGGCGCTTCGTATAACCTGTTATCCTCGTGATCGAAACGATCCTTTGCACGATCAGGATCCTTTGGCGAGAGTGTTACGAAAATAAAGAAGAATCCAACGTGCACTTGTTAGACAAATAGGCGGGTTTCGCGAGAAAAGTGATTACTTTAACATGATTATTTTTGCAAACATATTGGTCACTCGAGATCTTCAGAAAGTTTGTTTTACTTTTTCTTTTTTGTTAGGAGATAGTGGTATTCGCGTGTAATTATTATCGTAAACGTATCCGGCAGTGTTTAATGTCAACAAGGTGGTCGATTTGGTTCACAATTTTCAAACGATCGAAAGTGACGGTAGATCGATCTTTTAGTGAGCGAAGAAAAGCTTTTAATTTTTATATACTACAAAGACCTAAATTTTTTTAATCCTGAGTAGGGTGTCATTATTCCAACCATTATTTCACCACTTTTTACTTATGTTGGATTTATTTTACGAGAGCTTCAGCTTCATTTAGTATCTATTAGTATCTCTTATATAGAACAGTATAATTTGATACCTGTCGAGTTTTAATTAGCCCAAACCGCAATTACAGTGCCAAGTAGGTTCCAAGACGTTGTCATTCTTCGTTTATTTGAAAAAGAACGCGCCCCCGCGGTCCATCCTTTCCCGTGACATTCTCGCCAAAGTAACCTGTTGCTTTGCAATCTAGCTACCCGAGCAATTTATAAAAGAGACAAGGGGAGAGACTGGCTAAACTCTCGCAACTTCGGCCCAGACTTTCGGATTTATCGCTGCGGGTTCCGCGGCTGAGAGTTTCGGGATCAGTGAAGCTTCCGCGCGATACTCGCGTACCGATTCGGTAAAACGCTTCCACCGGTGAATTATAGTTGAATTATTGCCACTTCGGAGCTACTGTTATCGTCTTCTGCGATAGAAACACGAAGATACCAACGGGGTAAGTGCTCGGCGCACGGAATGCTGTACTTACTTTCAAGATTGCTTCTGGGTGATGTTTATTTTCGTTTTTTTTTTTATTCATAAAATAAATTTTCTTGACATCGGTGTCTTGAATCTACAGTATCTACAGCATGTACAGTCGATCTCATGAGTATTCGTACCTTTTATGTCTATCGAAGACATTTGCCTAAATTAATTGATAGGTTCGATGTTTTCCAAAGTCTGTTGATTTGTATATTTATAACGAATCATTCATTTGACAACGTCAACCCTTTATTTAATCTAGACAAACTTCTTTAACCCCTTCGGTAATCGTTAAAAATTACAAAATGGAAAAAAATAATACATCTCTTTTATGAACGAATTTTATTTACTCAACATATATATCCCTCGTATAACCCATTTCGGGACCAAAATGGGGCCGAACGTTGATATCTACCGATTAATTTTGGTAACATTAATCCTGATACAAATACGTGAAAATAAAATTAAAACAACTCGCGTACACTGTACAAAAAATTACACAGGGTTGCCCCATCCGTAATATGCGCTTCTACGTACCAGAATTCGTACTTATTTTCACCCGAGTATGTTCCGGAGTATGTTCAATATTTTCGGAAACGTAATAGCCACCCGAGTATACTCGGACGTAGTCCTTAAGCGGTTAATAGACATAGAGGGTACGAATATTTATGAGATTGACTGTGTATTCCACCACGAAGTAATATCTTTCGCACCAAAGAGTAAATATTGTCGACCAGTTCCTCTCCCGCCATTAACCAAGGGGTGATTTCATCGTCGTCTCTTTCACATTTCGTATTCCCCTCATAAAATTTTATTATGAAAGATTCATGAGTCCACATTTGCCTCTCTCTATATGTAGAATACACTAGCTTGACCTCATAATCATGGGTCCTCCTGTATAATTTATCTGAGAAATTATTCTGGACTTCCCGTTCGCCATGTCCTGTAAGGATAGTTGGGGGTTGTTTGACAAGCTTGTTTTCTCGCTTCATCGCGTGACGAAACAATCTTACGCGGTCACGAGCAAGTCCATTAAATTTCAAACAGTGTAAACAGTAAGATAACCTCTTATATAAATTCTGATTATTGAAGATCTTTTTCCCAAGACACTAACCATGAATTCATCTACAATTTTAAAATTTAGTTGCTTTATTATGAATTTTGAATATTGAAGACTTTTTTCTAAGTCACTAACCATGAATTCATCTACAATTTTAAAATTTAGTTGCGTTATTATGAATTTTGAATATTGAAGACTTTTTTCTAAGTCACTAACCATGAATTCATGTACAATTTTAAAATTTAGTTGCTTTATTACAAATTCTGAATATTGAAGACTTTTTTCCAAGTCTCTAGCCATCAATTCATGTACAATCATAGAATTTATAATAAAACAACTAGATTTTGATTATTGAAAATTTTGTTTCCAACACACTGACCATCAATTCATCTACAATCTCAAAATCTAGTTGCTTTATTATAAATTCTGAATATTGAAGATTTTTTTCCATGTCACTAACTATCAGTTCATGTACAATTTTAAAATTTAGTTGCTTTATTATAAATTC
>NW_026534699.1:0-26885 GCF_026225885.1 Hylaeus anthracinus
GTTGCTTCAAAAGTAATTCTAAATATTAAATGCGTGATACACTACGTCGTAACTCGTAACTAAAAGTTGTCTGGACCATCCGATCGCCATTCGATCCTGTGCAATAAATTAATCTCAGATACGTAGACGCGATGGCCATCGAGTATCGAAGAAGGGTGTAACAGAAAGTGACGTAAATCCTAAATTTACGAGGAATACGTTTCTTTTGGAGCAAGGGCAAAAGAGGTAGGGGTAGATCCCTCTTTTTTAAGCCGAATACGACGTACATTCGCTCCATTTGCTCCGTCTACGTTGAACCACGCGTTTATTTGCGCTCGCGACAAAAAATATAGCGATTCTCTAGGTCGACCGTCCCGTTTATATTCGTTTTGCTCCCCCCCCCCCCCCCACTTCCTCCCTCCCTTCCCCTTGTGTCGGTGATACGTCCAATTCTGTTTTCGCGGGGTCTGGTTATCGGAGATTGCTTTTTCTACGCTCGCAAACAAACACAAACGCGCTGGCCGCCAAGCCAACATAGAGGATCGCAAATGGGATAAATAAATGTCTCATCGCGATCTTCCTGTGACCGTTTGACTCGTCCGTTACGTGACTCCACTTCTTTGGCTGCACCATCCCGCTGTACCACTTGTCGTAGAACCCTCCGTTGTTTAACCTCCCCAGGATGCTGTTTATGCGCTTGCGAAACGGAGATCCTGGAACAGATGATTCAACGATCATTTAGGTTGATTTCAACTTACGGCTGTTTTCTACAGATTTTATTCAATCGTATAGATGCTCGGGGGAAATATAGTCGGTTGCGTCGGGGTGTGCGTTTATTATTTAGAAAAGATTGTTTCTTCTTTGTACCGAGTACTCGGGATGTCCAGAAAGCAGTTGGAATACGTGAAAAATCTTAATCTTTTTTTTTTTTATTATTTAATTATTTATTAGCAAGATCATTAACGACCGCGGTATAACACATAGCTACAAATTAATTACAAATTAATCGCACGTATACAATGGTTAAACTTTGTTATATAAGTCTACACTTTTTTCAAATGAAAGAGTCGCAGTGATATTTCTAAGACTGTTAAGGCAGTCGCCGAGATCTGTCGGAGGTTTGAAATCTAGTCGTTTAAATTGGAACATTGGGCGGTCAGGTAATACACGTGCGATAGATAATTTAATATTGCAGGAATTACAGATCGTAGGTGAATTTCAATCTTGATTTTTTGAAGACGAGAGTGCTTTTCGCTGCAGGATTTAAAAGATTAATTTTAGAAGTTAAGAATCAAAACAGTCGAATGAAACCTGTGGCGTGGTATGGAAAACGTTACATTGTAATATTACAAGTATAAAAATATTATATTAATAACAAATATCATGTAATATATATGAATATAATATAATATAATAGCTATTATAGATAAATAATATTTGTACAGTATTTATATTTGTACATCTTACGATCAAATATTATAGATATTAAACTATTATGAATAATATATATATATATGTACAATCATATGATTGTGTATGTAGTTTCCAATAGTTTGAATAATATTTACACAAACTCCGTAATTACTTAAAAAAAAAATTGACGAAGGAATACCAGTCACGCCGGCAGTGGAATATTTTACATAGCATAAATGGCATTTAAACGAGAAAATGAACTTTGCAGTTGTTTACAGTTGTTACGATTCCTGTATAGAATAGGAAACAAAAGAGCAATTGTTTAAATGCATACTCGCTACCTTTGTACATTATGCACTGCACTAACGACTATCGGAAATTGGACGATACCTTTTGTCATAATGAGGGCAAGTATATACTCCTTGGGGCACTCTTTAACGAGATGTAGCTTCTTTCTTTGATACTCGTCGAACTGAAAGGGTAGCGTTCTCGGTGGATGAAGGTACCCAGCGTCCTTAGTTTCGAACAGCCTTCTGTGGATTTCCGTCAAGTTTGCCAATTTCAATCTCTTGTGAAGACGTTGTATCAGCGGCGACGTGGAGTCCGACAGGGCATCTTCTATTACATCTCTAGCATTAGTGAAAATTGGCATGCCTGGAACAAAAGGGAAACCGAGATTTCAATTTTGACGTTCGTTCTCTTTAAGAAACAGCATTCGATATTATGATAACATGTAATATTCATTCCGTTAAATAAAGACTTCGATCGTGGCATTCGTTCTGTTATACTTTGCTACAACTGCTATTTTATTTATTAACTTTTTATCAAAATTTTGATGATAATATGCCACCCCGACCTTAAGTAGAACTACGTTACTTAGTATTTTATGAGTAGCCTGCAGATGTTTATGCATTTGTAGGAAATGTGCAAGAAAGTACAAAATGCACACGATATGCAAGAACATAACAAAACATTGAAAGTTTAAGAAAGTTAAAGTAAAGTTCGTATTACAATATTTACAGAGCAAAATAGATTCCTATTCAGGTTCAATTTTTATAGGCACGATTTTATTTTAATATTTAAAATATTTACAATATTTGCAGAGTAAAATGAACTCCTATTCAGGTTCAATTTTCGTAAGTACGTTTGCAAAGATCTTATTTTGCATAAAGATCTGCAGTCTACTCACGAGTCACATTATTTGGACATCCAAGATTGAAACAGTAGCTTCGATACATTAAAAGGTCGTTGACCATAGATCTAAGGATCAGTTCCTAGATCACTTCACAGTAAACGAATTTTCTTTGGCTTTCAGTTAGAGCCAATGGTTACCAAACCTACCCAATCTCAGGCAGGGATCAATGGAATCAGAGTTAAGCTCTTACCGGTTTCCTCGAGTTCCTCCAAAGTATCGATGTCGTCGTAATACAACCGTTTGCTGAATGTGGACGCCAGCTGAGACGTGAACACCCCATTCAGAATAAGACTCAGCCACAAACTGCACATCAGCAGCAACCTCTCCGGAAACCAAGGTTGGCTGTGCGAAAAGGGCTGCACCAATTGCAGAACCACCTTGGCCAGATACTTGGTCAGCGAGGCGAGGCAGATCAAAGAGGCTTGCTTCAATTGCTTCGAATGTTCATCCCGGGTTCCAAAGTTTCGTTTCGGCTCGACTGGACGAACCCTGTTAGTAAAATTGGGGATGGAGAATACGCGAGACAACTTTCGTAGACTGCTAGACCGAAGCTCACTTTTATATCGCTCGGATATTTCTCTCTATAAATACACCTCTGTTTATTTTGCGAAAAATCACGTTTGTTTTCAATGAAACCAAATATTGTCTGTATTTGTACAGTCCTTTTACGTTCAACGCTCTAGCAAATATTTATTTTTCGCAGTTTAAACTCATTCTATTCTTTCCAAAATAAAAGAGTCTTGATTTTTATACAATCATGGGTAGTTAGAGAGAGAAATAGAGCTTGTGTAGTTTCACAAAGAGGCAAGGACGATTTAATACTACCCTGAAGAACAGTACTATACTCGTTCAACGCTCTATCAAATATTTATTTTTTCCCGGTTTAAACTCATCCTATGTTTTCTAAAATAAAAGAAACATCATGGGTTGCAGATAGAGAGAGGAATAAAATCTGTGTAATTCCATAAAGTCCTTGAGAAGGACTTAGCAGTTTCCCCTAAACCACCAAGACCACTCCAAGTTCTCAGCATTCTAACTGCTAACGACATAATATTTCAACATTATAGGTCAGAATAGTGAAAGATACAAAATACTCTCACTTTATACAGAGTTACACAATGTCTCATACCATAAATCAGGAAGATTCTACGTAATCCTCGACATCGTCACACAATATACTACAGCAAATTATGGTATATTGCTGAGGATTCTATCGAAATAGAGTATAATGCTGCTAACCACATAATATTTCAACGCTATACGTCAGAATAGCGATAGATACAGAATACTCCCACATCATACAACGTTACACAATGTCCCATACGATAATTCAGGACGATACTACGTAATCCTCGACATAGATGCAGAGTATACTACAGCGAATTATAGTCCAAGACCTAGTATTCCATCGAAATACACTATAATCCGGATAACTAGATATTATTTCAGCACTATATGTCTGAATACTGAAAGATACAGAATAAAACAACGATAAACAATGCCTCGCACCATAATGCAGCAAGATACTACGTAATCCGTAACATCGATGCAGAGTATACTACAGCGAATTATAGTCCAAGACCGAGTATTCCATCGAAATGCAGTATAATCCGGATAACTACATATTATTCCAGCATTATATGTCAGAATACTGAAAGATACAGTATACTCTCACATCACGCAAGGTTATGGTCTGGGTATTCTCTTACCCAGATGCATCTCGTTCCATCTTCATAGTCCAAGGATCGTTCTCAGACCCTCTGACACTCCTCTTCTTGTTCATCAGGCACGTGTAGATCGTAGTGATGGTAAAATGGCCAGCGAACACCAGTAACCAAGTACCGCCACTGAACGTCTTAACGATAACCAAATAATCTGGTACGGGAGGAGCCTTTGGCACCAAAACGCAAAGCTTGTCACTGGTGATGGCAGTGGTGGATTCCACGAGCCTGGTCGAGTAATCCTTGATAAAGAATTGATTAAACGAAACGTCCGCGTACCCTTGAACCAAATGTCCTATTGTACCAAAGAACACGCCGTTGTCCTCCCAGCCGTACAAGTCCTTGGTCGGCACGAGTACAGGCGTGACGTTCATGTTCCTGGTGACCTCCTCGAGGTACAAGTAATCTATTCCTTCGTAGGAATCTCCCTTCTTCAACATCGACGCTGACTCGAAGATAGAGATCTTCAGGGGGTAGAGCCCGAAGCTGCGCCTGTCCTCATCGAAAAAATCCGAGATGTCTGTGCTATTTGGAAAATCGATCATCAGGAAGTCTTCCTTGTTAGCTGTTACGCAGAACCAATCGCAGCTGGTGTTCTGGACGTTCCTGACGTGACTTCCGGCGTACTCGAAGGGATCGTACCGGATAGCCTTGTCGTCGGAGAAAAATATTACCCTGTAAACTCTTCGGAACTTCCAGAGCCTCTCGAACGCCCATCTGCAGAAGCGTTCGCGTTCGAACATGTCCGACGACTCCTGGACCGTCTCCTGGAGGATGTACACGTTCTCTGGGTGCCAGAACGCGACCAGGTGAGGCGAACTGAGGATGTCCCTGAGGTGGTCCGTGTTCGAAAATAACACCAACACGCAGCCCTCGGCCTCGCGGGAGCGATTCTCGCGTTTACCGTGCTCTTGTTTCACGGAGATGATGTGTCTGATGGTCAGCAGTCGGGCGGTGACGTTGAGACGGCGCAGGAGCTCGGGGGGCACGTCGAAGACGCTGCTATCGTCGAAATCGTCGAACACGACGGTCAGCAAGCCGGTTTTGCTCGCGTTCGCACATTTCGCCAGGAATGGGTACACGGACGAGTAGTTGTCCGAGTTCGGGACCTTAAATTGGCTTGTTACGTGGAAAAGGAGGGCCAATGGGAGCAGGATTCCTAGGAGCTGCGTGAACATCCTCTGGAATTTGAATAAATTTAGGGTTGAGTCGTCTGGGTACTTTTAGTCATTCCATTTTTTACATAGAGAGATTTTTATATAGTTTGTAATCTGTATGCTTCTAAATAGAGTGATACAATCGAAAGAACTCTTAGGGATTTACTTTTATACACCTGCAATTATTTATACTTGACTACTTTATACACAAGAAAAAGAAAAATGTACATGTCGAATTGAGTAACCTCCTCCCTTTCGAAGTCGGTTAATAAGATTTTTACCAGGAAAATTCTTTTGAAAACGGTCAGAATAAAATCGAAACGTTAGGAATAAGTAGTTGTCCGAGTTCAGGACCTTAAATTGGCTTGTTACGCGAGAAAGGACGGCCAATGGGAGCAGGATTACTACGAGCTGCGTGAACATCCTCTGGAATTTGAATAAATTTAGGGTTGAGTCGACTGGGTACTTTTGAGTCATTCCATTTTTTATATAGAGAGAATTTGATAAAGTTTGTAATCTGCGTGCTTCTAAATAAAGTTAATGACACAATCGGAAGATTTATTTTTACACACCTGCAATTATTTATATTTGACTACTTTATACGCCAGAATAATATTTTGACCAGGAAAATTCTTTCGAAAACGGCCAGAATAAAATCGAAACGTTAGGAATGCTCGCGATGGTTTTATCTAGAAAATTAATTTTCATTTTCAATTTCGATTGTCGTTCCATTTCAGCGTTGTATCAACTTGGACAAGAGGAAGGGATTGGAGTGATCATTTGGGGAAATACAGAGAGCTGTCGAGGCATCGAATTGACGATCGGAAAACGAAATGTAATCCCAGGAATCGAAACTACGTTTCAACGAAGGACGAGTTAATTCACGCCATTCAATAAGCTAGCTTATAGAGTCGCGGGATCGCAAATCTGGCTCGAATCGAGTCAACATTTTCTTCGAAAACTGTTTAAAGGATCCTCGCAAACTGGATTTACCTACCAGAGATCAGGCAAACGTTCGAGAAATTCATTTCTACGTGGCCGTTCTTCTTTCATTTTCTAAAAATTCTTTACTACCATGTTCTTCATTTTACTTTCATGTTCAGATTTAAATGAATCTGATAGGTCAATAATTATTATCCTTTTTTAAAGGGTTCATAAAATTGTTTACTACCATGTTCTTTATTTTACGTTCATGTTCAGATTTGAATGAATCAGATCTCAGTACAGTTCGATAATTATTATCCTTTTTTAAAGTAAGTAAGTAGTTCGACTTTTACGATATATAACATTTAAATTGATACAATTCACGGTGAGCATTTGTATGTCTCACTTAAAGGTCTGTGTTAAAATTACAAAATTTTCATATAGTTTTTCGTAAAATTGGAGCGTACTTATTTAAAGAACAATCAACTATCGTTAAAATTCTCCGTTAAATAAATCCACTACTTTAAATAACGTACAGGGAGTAGATGAGGAATGAATTTGGAATTGTCTAAACTTTTCTTTCGCACAACCTCGGAACGAATTTGATCGACGTACCAAGAAATAACAACCTCGAGAAACTTTCCAACTGTCTTCCTTTCTAATATTACTTTGCGATTTCGAACGCAACCATTTTTCCCATCCCTTTACTATCCAATGGTTCTATTCTTTATCTGGAAATCTTCGTCACGTCTCCCGTTGAAAATCGCGCACCTCGGTCAGGTTAACCGGAAAGGAACACGTTCCAGCACTTTGTTAAGGTCGGTGTTTATGGAACGCGCTGCGTTAACGTCGCTAGCGACGCGTTAAATAAAAAGCTCGTCCACGCTGGACTTTGTTTCATGGCATTTTCTATCCTCTCGACTCTTTCCTGGGCGCGAGCACACTCTGTGACATAGATCAACCTTTTCCGTTCGAGCTAACGGATTTAAACAGCTGTTTTACATAATTGAAGCTTTCACTCAGGCGTGACGTTCATGCAGGATACGCCCTGTACGCTCTGCACTTTATACTCTCTGTTCTTTAATATTCGCTACCTGCTATCCACTTTATTAATTTGCGAAAAGCGGGAAACGTGAAAAAAGCGTGTACTTATTTTGAAAATGTATCACCGGGGACCGAAATGTAATCAAAATTTCGTTTGCTGGCGAGACACGTTTATTTCTGACGCTTTTTGCAAGCGTAAAAGCAGTTGCTTGATTCCTTTTTTAAAAAAGTCCTGAGATTTTTCATCGAAAAATTTGTCCATTCGAAGACATCTTGATTACTTTTTGGTCCCCCCTAGTATTTTTCATACATCTATTCTTTATTTTTTTATTCCCTATATGTTTTGCTATTTAATAACTATACAAATCTTAGTAGAATGTAATTCATAGAAATTTATCGACGATCGTTATCATCTTTAAATAAACGTATCCTTCATCGGCGACGTGTCATCGAATTCCGTAGCAACGGTATTTCGCGGAACATCAAAAGCTCGTTGTAATTTGCCAATTGAATTTAGCCCGCGGCGAACGTTTAATTGCGTCGTAAATAATTAAAATAAATTTCAATGGAACTTTCGCCGGTGCGTTTTTTTTATTTGCATTTCAAGCTTCGAAATTGCAGTTTATAAATGACATCGCAACGAATGAAATTCCGTTAATCGAAACTTTGTTATTTTTCTGATATTACCAAGTAGTCGATCGTATTTATTTAATTTATTACTTACGAAACGCTTCGATCATTTAATCGTGTGATTCTCGGATTGGCAAATGACAAAAGGAGTGCGAGATTCAAAACTGTAATCTGGAAAAAATGAAATATTAAAATTTAGAAGAATGTACGCGTGGAAATTTAAATTGCAAATACTCGGTCCTTTCTTTGTAACAAATGCAAAGTATCGCTTATAAAGATCCTTAAAGAAAGTTTTGAATAATTAAACAAAATTATTTTCTTCTATATTACCCCGAGTACAATAAAAAAGAGAACAAAGATCTTTCCTTAATGGAATATCTTAATAAAGATCCTTTTTCCCTTCTCACGTCCGCGATAAATTATCGTCCAGGTTCGAGGACCTTGCGCTTCGCAGCTTTGTCAGGATCAGGATTTACAGGAGCATCGAGTTCGACCAGTTTCACGCCTCTCTTGCGTATCACCTCCACGCCAAGCGTCTGAATTTCTTTCATGTTTCTCTCGCGCGGAAAACAGGAATTCATTTGCTTCTTTAGATTGACGACGTCAGTTCCTTGAACGGGGTTTCAGTCAGGATTTAACCCGCTGGAATGATCGATACAGAGAGGAATCTAGACCGAAAATTTTAGAAACGTAGAGAACGATGAGGAAAATATATGCCATAAATTTGCGATGCTTCCAGGGAACAAGCATTCGTTTAAAATTTGTGCTTCGTCTTGATCGAGAAGGTGAATTTATTTCATGATTATTTATACTCCTAAGAATTGATCAGTAATGACAAATATCCATTTTGAAATTGTGTTTCATCTGTATTAAATTTGTCAAAAGAGAAATATATTTCTTCAACATTTATACTCCTAAGAATTGATTATTTATTGACAAATAACCATTTTAAAATAGTGTCTCATGTGTATTATATTTATTAAAGGAGAAATTATTTCTTGAACATTTATACCTCTAAGAATTGATTAGTTATACCAAGTATCCATTTTAAAATTCTGTTTCATCTGTATTAAATTCGTCAAAGGAAAAATTATTTCTTGAACATTTATACTCCTAAGAATTGATTAATACTGAAAGTAAATAGCAGTAAATCCGAGGGACTATTAGTGTTGTCTATTGAGTAACAAATGGACAGTGGCACGTATAAATCGACGAAGAAGTGGAAAGAAACAGGACCTAACGATGTCACTGATTAACGAATCTGGTTGTTGGATATACAGGGTGCTTTTGAAAGTTCGAACAAGTAACTTTTCCAAATGAAGATACAAAAATTGACACAGGGAGAAATATCCAGTGACTAGTTGAGTAGTCTTCGGTATAGAATGTAACTTTTCACTCTCTAAATTTTCTTTGTCCCCTCACGAAAGACCTGAAGCTGGTCTCCGGAATCACCCTGTAGATTTCGTTCCAAATGCAATTTTCCTAAAAGACTGGAATTTCTGGAAACATCCCGATACGACTCTAACGTAGTTAAGCAATGCATCACCCCCAGCTGAACTCCACTTCCACTCTTCTATGCTCATCGATCGCGTTCCACCTTTGTGATGGAAGAAACCTAAGCGTCGTAATTAATCCTTAATTAGATTGACAAAATTCTTATTCGAATCAATATTTCGACGAACACGATGTAAACCTCAAATGAATAACTGCGTACAATATTGGACTCGAGTGTTGCATAATGGAATGCTTTACGATAAATGTTAGAGTTATAGCACAGAAAAAAGAGAACAAAAGGCTGCTTAATAATACCGCACGAATAATGAAAGGTTTAATGAAAATTTAGTCGTTCGGCGCAGAATTCTTGAATAAGTCTAGGACTTATACAAGACTAACAATAAATGAACCACGAGTCGGTCGTTGGTTTTGAAAAATACACACGGCCACCCACACATACACAGACAGTCAGCGCTCATCGCAGTCACACCAAACTCGCGAATTTCAAACACCAAGGTGTTAGGGAACATTCTCAAACTTGTACTGCATCTAACAATAAATAATTAACGATTTAAATCGTAGTAGTTCATTACGCAGGACTTGTCTCCCTATCGCTTTGAATAATGAAGGTTTCACCGTACCTTCGGAGCTACCCCCCTTAGCGGGAGGGCGCGAAAGCCTCGCAGAAATTTATCGCGTGGTCCGCCCTGTATATTTTTACAGGTGCTTGATTAAATTTCTCCCCGTTCCCTTCGGCAACAGTTATTTACGAATAACATGGTCCCCATCGCGCGGAACGACGCTGCTTTGCATCCAGATCGCCTGGAACGATTGTGTGTGCTCGATACGAAGGAGTAGCGACGCCACCGAAACGTGTACAGATGCTATCGATACATTCGCGTTACAAATTGATTTCGCTTATATCAATTTACCGAATCAGTGGCGTATCATGCATGGCATATCGTAGCAGAAAACATTTCCATAGGGGATCCTCGAAATCTGTGGTTCTAAAACTACGAATAAAAGCGATTGTTTTTCTCATTTTGTAACGTAAGAATAAGAATAAGATGTAAATGTTTTAACTTGCAACAGGTTGTATCGAATTGCGTATGTAGTTCTATCAAAATCATTGTGAAAGCATTTCCATAGGGGATCCTTGAAATCTGTGGTTCTAAAACTACGAATAAAACCGATTATTTTTCTCATTTTGTAACGTAAGAATAAGAATAAGATGTAAATGTTTTAACTTGCAACAGGTTGTATCGAATTGCGTATGTAGTTCTATCAAAATCATTGTGAAAGCATTTCCATAGGGGATCCTCGAAATCTGTGGTTCTAAAACTACGAATGAAAGCGATTGTTTTTCAACAGGTTGAAATTCTATCGAAATCATTGCCGATATACGAGTAGTACATGTGTGCGTGGCATTGATTTTAATAGATGTTGCAACCTGTTGCAAATCAGGAATTTTATCGCGAAGATTTACGTATGCATTGTAACGCGCAAAGAAAACATTCTGTTCGTGCTCTATTATTGGAGTAAAATATTATCTCTGGCTACAAGTCGCCTCGTAGTTGTTAATTCTTGGTTATTGGAAACTGGCGACTCTTTGCTGAAAGCATCTTCATGGAATCCGGCTTTACCCTGTCGGATTACGAGTTACAAAGTTTCTTTGAGAACCGTATCTGGACCGGTGATACTCAAAGTGCTACATAGAATTTTTGAAATTAGTCTGTTGAAATCTAAATTATTCTGCGAGAAGGTCAACTAATTAAAATGTATCGATGCAAAGATGAAACTACTGATAATTAGACTGCGGATCTTTATGCAAAATAAAATCTTCACGAAAGTGCCTACAAAGATTGAATCTAAATAGGAAATTATTTTATTCTGCAAACATTATAACATGAACTTTACTTTCAATCTTTTTTATACTCTTGCATATTGTTTGCATTTTGTAGTTTCTTGGACGTTCGAATTTCCTATAAATTCATAAAGATCCGCAGTCTAGTGATAATTCTTGGATATTTTTATAAATGGTAACAAGCTTGAATTTTTAAAATTTGTTCTAACTTGTTAAAAAAAAAAAAAAGAAGAAGAAAAAGGACAACGAACGGTTCTTTCGACCAGAGTTTTCGACTAATATATAATACATATTATAAACCGCCATATATAAAGGCAATCGTTTCGATTTCAATTTCCCCAACTTTCATAATTGAAAGTTTAATTTTATACATTGCCTTTTGCTCGACTATACGTAATAACAACCGTAATTAGTATGATTTACGTGCCTCACGAATGTAATTTAAATTTTCCTGACGGGAATAATATTTTAATGGAGCGCATCTAAATACCATTATGCGTTTCATCGCAGTTTTTCACGTTATAATCTAATTTACCCAGTTGGGAATCCTGCTTTTCATTATTTTCCACGTTTTAACCTTTTGACCTATATAGGAGGGAATTATCAGTGCAGTTCGACCCAGGAATTTTTATTCGATCAATCATGGTGGAGAGGTCAAAATTTTTTCAATTTGAACACCAGTGTTATTATTAGGTATTCGAAAAGTTCGTGACGTTTATCAACCATTTGCACGATTTCATCGCATCGTTCTGTGATTGGTCGATCGCAGCGTGATGCATTCTTGACATCAAAATTTCGATAGAGCATTCTATCCATAAAAATCACAAATGTGTTCGCAAGCCTGCGTAGCATTCTCCCTTGATCGAGCGACAAAGTGCCACGAACTTTTTCGAATACCCATTAATTAACAAACTGGTAGGAGTTGGTATTATATAAGGTTGTCCTAAAAGTTTCTTTCGTGAGTTGCATTCAATTATTTTCTATAGCAGTGTTAATATAAATAGACAAATAAATGTAAACAATGAAATGAATTTTACACAATTTTGTAATGTAACATAAAACATAAAATATTGTGTACGTATTAATACCTTAATGCATTAATACCTATCAAACTCCGATTAATATTTGTAAAATATTATTATTCTTCCATAATTCATATAATAATAAGATCGTACGATACTATTTCAGTAATGGGTAACAAAATATCTATTACCACGCTACGAACCAAAATCGAATTAATTAAGCTACCAGTCGATAAAGTGTTATCCATCCTAAAAACTTTACTTTTTATTCTCACCTGTTACACCTAATAATCTCAAGTTCTTTATTCAGCAAACTTTCTAGATAACGCGAGTATGGCGATATCGTGAAAAAGATTCCCTACTTAGTATGGACCTTCAACTACCTCTTAATATAGACGCACTCGTAGCGAAGCCTAATGGTCAAGCTTGTATAAGTATCGATTCCTTTTTCAAAAATTGTAACTTACACATTTAGTGTTGACGGACCTTGTTATTTTACTTACTTGTATCACATTATATCCTTATGGTATTACTAACGTATTATATACTATGGTATGCAATTGTATTATTCTTGTAAAGCAAAACGAACCAGAAGGGTTCAAATGCTTAAAAAAAAAAAAAAAAAAAAAAAAAAAAAGTTTGTCGAAAAAAATGTACGAAAGAACTCACAAGAAATCCTCTTTGCTCGCGAACGAAGTCTCGAATAGGCTCGGTTAGTCGAGACTGTCGCGTCGTCGAAGCAAAAAGAATAGAAAAATGACACCACGGAACGTTCGAAGCCGCTCGAGGCGAACTTCGTCGCGACACTGAAACTTAAAGCGAACCCCGAGGGCGGAGATGTCTAAATCGAAAATCTGATAAGTGGATAATAAAGTGGGTCCCTATCGTCCAGATCTCCGTCTGCTTTTTTGCCTTCTATTGCGCGTAGGTGTGTGCGGTATTTCAAATAGAATTTGGAGAACGTATATTTCATGGCGATGCTCGCTAACGATACGTATCATAATCGTGGGACGTATCATTTATTAACGACGGCCATGAATATGCGCGATACGAGATAATTTACAAGGGTAATCGACGAACAAACCCATCAATTTTTAATCGCGTTTGCTTGCAAACGATAGTGATGACGAGAAATGTAAACACAGTCAGTGTAAGAAGTACAGCGATCGATTTAAAATAAAATTAATAAGAATAGAAGTAAGAGATTAACGTTAAAAATAATATATTTTAATTCACGCAAATTCTACTCTAAATATACGTAGGAATGTTTGTTGATTATCTCCAATAATAACAATTTCATAAAGTGGATTTCCAATTAGAAAAAAGAAAGAAGTTAGTAATTTGTACAAAATTCAACGTTTCTTTAATATCGAGTTAGTATTTAACCAAATGAATTATAGCAAATGCGAGCAGGCACTAACGATGCGCAAACAAGAAAATAACGGGGGCGTAGTACGGAAACAATTGAAGTATTTACGCGCCCCATATATATATATATATATAAATTACTTTGCAACGAAACGTCGAGATGGAAATTTAAATTGTTCTCACATATATGCGTACAGATAAATGGAAACAAAATTTTATAATTCTCTCCGTAATTCTCTTCAACGACTGCTTCAATTTTTCACCGCATATCCAAAGAGTTTCGCGAAAGTGGGGGCCCCCCCCCCCATTCGAGCATTTAATCCTCTTAGCTTTCGTGATTATTAAACTAAACGATGTCACGGAGAAATTAGGTCTACGAATGACCTTTTGACATAAACGCAGGTCGGCGATGTGTTTAAAAAGAGTGTGAGATTTTTTCACAGGCCGATATCGGTTTTCATGGAGGAAAGTTCGATGTAAGAAGGATCACGTTCCATCGATTTACAACTTTGGCAAAGCGGTGGAGTTCAACTTTTAACATCTTCCCAAACTAAATGCTAAGACGATGAAAAGTCGTTTTAGAGGGCGCCTGAAATGTAGCTTTTCGAAACTGCGACTTAATGGTCGCATGATGACGCTTTAGGGGTGGGTGGAGAGGAGGAAGCTCTAGCATCTTCCATATGAATACAAATTTCGCTATATAACTTCTTCTTGTGCATCGCAAAATTACTTTTTGATATATTTTAGAGGTAGTCCTATGGTTATTTTGTGGAGGTTGTACCTGTGGAGGGAGAGCGAGAGAGGAGAAAAGGAAGAGAGAAGCGTAACCGTTTAATTACGGTTACTATAGACGCGAATTCGGACGAAAATTTGTTCGGACTAGTTCTGACGAATTCGTCCAAATAAGCAAACGTCTGGTTTTCAATGATAGTGTTTACACTAGCAATGATACACATGTCAGAACTTTCACGACGTCGTCAGAACTAATTGAGCGTTCGAACAAGTTTGATCTTTTCGTGCGACCTGCGTCTATTTTGGGTGTTTTTGGGCGTTTGTTTGTTCGGACGAATCCGTCAGAACTCGTCCGAATTCGCGACCATAGTAACTGTAGCCTAATAAGGAATCATTCGTGACGAAGAACAATTGAACTATATGGCGGGGATAATCTTGAGCGACCACTTAATTTTGCTCCGATCGAATATTGAGGACACTGGTCCTCTAAACGGCGAGTGCAAAGTCGCTGGAACTTTGAAAATGACTCCGATGTTTTGCGCAAATTGATGCATACGTAAACAATCCTCTACAAGGTGAATTATACGCGCCCCAGTTTCGCGCTACTCTTTCATCAAAATGTAATACTCCTCTCTAGGGAGTCCATTGATATTGCGATGAAAAGCTGTTTGGCGTGTATATCATCCTGTTGCGCAGCCTCTTCGGCACCAGGCTCGAGTCGAGATTATCTTCCCGCGTCGACCAGGTCTTTCTGTTCAAGAAAAATTCAATGGGTAGTACCGAACCATCCCAGCCTGTCGATATCCTTGCGGGACATCCCCATTATCATCGCGTTGCTGAAGAAGACACCTGTCCAAGAGACTTAGCAGTCTGTAGTCATCAGGAAAATACAAGAGGCTAAGGATTCGTCAGTTATTTTGATAACTGGACGATTCCAGTTAAAGGATTCTTTAGATCCGCTGGATTCGGAAGAATTCAGCAGCCATTAGTACTAGAGATCACGGTTTTGAACGGGTATTAATCCTTTGCGATCGTATGTCTACTCTCAACCACCAAAACTTTTTTACCGTTCCGGTCGTATGTCTGCTCTCAGCTACCACAACAAAGAACCAAACTAATCTTATGTTGTATTCCGCAAACTGAAAAGATTTAAGCCATTAGACAATAGTAATATTAGGTTGTCCGAAAAGTATCTGTCGCTTTATTAATAAATAATACATGCATAATAGTTTATGTTTTATGTTACATTACTGAATTGTGCACGATTCATGTTGGTCCATTGCTGTTACAACATGAATATCTGTGAAATTAGATTGTCTATTTATAGAAACACGACCACAGAAAATAATTGAGTGCAACTCGCGAAAGAAACTTTCGGGACAACCTAACAGATTCTAAGATATTAGTGTGATAATAGATTAATGGAAAGATTAATGAAAAGATCGTTAGTATTTATATTAAGTTATACAAGTATATATGAACCAGTGAGTGAAATATCTACATGTTAAATTTTTCAAAGACAAATATATCGAATATTGTTATTTTTTCTGTAACAGATTGTAATAAATACCAAATAGTCGAAAATACTTGGTAGAATTCCAAATAATATTTTACAAATGGCGTTTAAATATAATTGGGCATTCTGGTTTTTTAAAATATTTCAAAAGCAATACTCCAAAATGGCAAGAAGAAAGTTACCGAAAGATACCACACGATGGAGAGCTATAAAATATAATTTTTACGTAAAAACGTTACATTAAAACACATTATTGTGTAAACGTATATCTAAAGTCCACAAAGGAATTAATAAATCTTGTTCATCCTTCATAAGCTTGCATCAATTAATTCCGACCAGTACAATAGCCATGCCTAAATTTAATACGACCGCAAAGGGTTAACATGTCATACGTCGTATACGAATTTACACTTGAACGAGTTTATCGGTCTCGGCTTAATAGTTTTAGAGGAATCCTTGAACTCCTATGGGAAAACTTTGATATTCTCTTCGGGTCGGAAGGACCTAAAGAAACAGACGCGAGTGGACCGTGCAAAAAATTGATCAAGCGCCGTGCCAGTCGACGACGCTCCGCGTCTTCATTTCTTGCTTCGTTGAGCGCGTCGAAAAAGTCCAGCGTTCGTCCCCTAGTCGAGGCATCGTTTCACGAGAAAAATACGTGTCCAGTAGCTTCTGGACCATTGGAAACGCCCCGGCGAAGGTGAAATGCCTCGATTCCATTTCGAGAATCCAGACGGCAACGCGCCACGTTTTATCGGTCGGGGGCACCTCTGTGGCGACGCGAATCGTCGACGAAATTCCTTTTATCGCCGGCTTCTTACTATTCGCTGCATCGTATCTGCACGTGGCTGGAAATATTAAAAGTGAATTTCCGCTGCGACGATAGGACGCGACGTCCAGCGTCGCCGGGTAATTACCAAGCCGAGGAAGTCGTCTGAAACAGTCTGTCTATAAAATTGTTCGGAATATAAATTACTGAAACGAAGTGCACCGCTTTTATGTGAAAGAAAACTTCAATCGAGAGACGAACAAAAATTTCTTTTTAGTATGTTGCAAGGATTTACAAGAACTCGCCGCAGCAGAAATTGAAGAGGGTTGGTTTTCGGTTTTAAATCATTATCGCTATCAACACCGTACACGAAGTTCAGCGAAGTTAAATGGATAATTTCTGTTCCTGTTCTTAATTGAGCTTCTTCTGCGATACCAAACTCGCTAAGTACAATTGTTACGTTCGTCGAAACGTAGAACGGTTGCGCATCGAGGTCCAAGGGGTTGCTAAGAGGGGCGTCACTCGTTCTAAAGTTCCTCTACTTCTAAATTACGGACACCGAGGAAAGCAGGGAATGTAAATTCAGAACGGTATTTCTAAAATCTATTCGAGAAGTTTGCAGCCTGCAAACTAACATCCATATAAATTGTATAAATAATTGGGAAAAGTAATCATTTAACACGTTGGTCGCCACGTTACCCGGAAATGGGCGACAGGACTTTTCATTGAGAAACTGAAAAAGAAAAGTTCAAAGGTGAGACGTTAATAAAAATAAATGTGGATAGGATTCCTAAGTTTGACGAGGTTAAGAAATTAAATGCTGCGACAAATGTTACGTTATCTAATTTTCGATAGTTTCGCGACTCGGTGAAGATAGAAAGAACACTATTATTTGTTCGTGCGATAAAGATTTGTCGTAGCGGCAAATTGCAGAGAAATGTGGTGTCAGTCGCACGATAGTTGCAAGAACAAGAAAAAGGTACGTTAGGCCGCTCGCACACGGCGCAACCGATTTGAAATTAATGTTGCAAACCGTTTGCGCTCTTTGTTTTACCTACTCCGCTATCTTTGTTTTACCTAGATCCACGGTTGCATGCAACTAGTTTCAAAGTGGTTGGAAACTGTGAAATGCGGTGTCAGTCGTACGATAGTTGCAAGAACAAGAAAAAGGTACGTTAGGTCGCTCGCACACGGCGCAACCGATTTGAAATTAATGTTGCAAACCGTTTGCGCTCTTTGTTTTACCTACTCCGCTATCTTTGTTTTACCTAGATCAACGGTTGCATGCAACTAGTTTCAAAGTGGTTTGAAACTGATCAGTTGCGTCCGTGTGCGATTAGCCTTAGTGGACCAATATCTTCCCAAAACGGTAGACCGAGACTTACTTCGGATAGAGCAGCACGTGAAATCGCACACCGTATTCGATCGGATAATTACAAAACACCAATACCGACGTTCGTTCAGTTCCGAGAGACGGAGTACACGATACACGTATAACAATTATACACGCACAGTGTTTCCTAAGAGCTGATGGAATTTAACAAAAGCCGAACAATAGGCTCGAAAAGAGACGGCGAATTCGGAGCACGTACTTAATTTCTTCCGAGCTGACGCTTCACTAAATACGATTAAGTTGTACCTGTCGGCGTTGCGAAAGTGCTCCTCTATCGCTCTTCTCGATTGTTTTTCGAAACGCTCGATTCGAGTCTCCTGGAATAAATCGGACCATTCAATGGGATCCACGTAGATCTTCTTTTCTAGAAAACCGTACCCAGCGCGAGATTACAAGGATAATTGTTAACATGGATCATGACGCGACAGGTCTTCAGACCTACGGAATTACAACTTGCTCGAGTAATAAATCTTTTAGGGTATTTTTAGAATTTTATACTGTGTCAATTATTTGAGACCATTCGATTGCCAAACGAATTAAATTTCGATTGCCATTCGAATTAAATTTCATTTACAGGCTATTGGAAATTACGTAATCAAACATTCGTCGTGGTATTTATTTATGTAATTTCATCGAGATTCGAGTGTTTCATATAAATTTATTTTCTTTGACAACTTAACTTTCAGAATTAATTTTTTCAGTTCCTCGGTGAACCGTGATGATAAGTCTCGTGTGCTTCGTCAAATTGAACACTGCAAGTAGAGAACCAATAACACAGTTATGTAACAGGTTCGCATTTCAATAACTTTATTCTTCTTATGTACATATGTAACGCATCAGTGTTCGCGCATAATTGTGTAATGTACGAATCGATTACCATAAAACTTTTTCGTTTTGTAGAGTGCATACTGGGATGCTGATCCCAGTGAAAAATATTACTTCTCTTTTAAGGAGATTCAATTTTTCTCATTTTCTTTAATTCTTTTATTTCAGAAGTTCCCTTTTCCTTGTATGGTATGCGTGTAATATTAGGTTTGTGGAGTATCTTTGAACAAATTGCAGCATGATTGAATCAGCAATTTGTAAAAGGACTCTACTTATTGAAAATACTGTAGTAGGAACATAGTTAACCAATCATCGTCAACAGTTTTTGGTTTTTCATATTTAATCTTGGGGCCCTGGGGTGCAACGTGGCCATGTATACAGGGTGTCCACGCTAAAGTATGACAGACGCATATTTCAATAACTATTGATGATACGAAAGAATTGTGTATATATAAATTGCAAAATACAATGGGTTCTGTATTGCGGCGTAAACGAAATTTTTGTATATTATTAATCTAAATGATATGATGGTCAAGTTTCGTTTTTTAAATGGAACTTGGTTGGAATGGAAATGGTTTTTCATATTTAATGGTTTGTCCTAGAGAACATTTACCTGTGTCAATAAAGCAATAACTGCTGTCTTGATTTACGATCTCACAAGATTCCTACCAGCGACTATAATTGCGTTCGACTAATAATAGTCAGTTTTCCTGAAATTCCGCAGACCTTTTAGTCAGCTATACACCGCTCGAATAGCCAATCGAGGTTGGAGCATAAAAGCCGTCATTAAGCTTGCAAATCGAGCTGTTCTACTCGTCGCAGCTAATTCGTGCCCTCGCCCTTTCATTTTTGCGATCGAACGTCAATCAGGCGATTGTTCTCGTCAGCTTGTAATCGAATCCCCCGTCGATTACAGACGACGATCTCGTCCACGTTCGATTACGAATTATCGCACATTGTATAACGCGACCCGTGGAATCTCTTTCTAGAATTATTGATCCGATCGATCAGCTACTATTCCGTTGCCAAAAATGTCGGGGTAATGGCACCGATTAAATTATTACCCTTAATAGAAGCTAGTGCTGAACCATCGAGTGGCCCCGCGTGGAACTGATAAGGGACGGATAATCTAAAGGGTTTATCGTACTCTGTTATGGAATAGAATGTGCTGTATGTACTGACGTTTGCTCACGCACGTAGATTGAAAAGATATTACTCTCTAGAACTTTGCGATATATTTAATTAACTAAATACAGACTCGCATATCGTAATAACACTAAATAGTAAATTCTAGAATGTAAGTAACTGAAACTTACAAACCATGCCGCTGTAACACGCTAACCTAATTGGTTATAATTCTCTATGAGTATTGATTGTAATTGCTTAATTAAATAAAAGAACAAACTAACGTTTGAATTTTGTTCCCAGGTCTTCGGTATAAATGATTCCGACGTCTAATTTTATGACACTAATCAAAGCTTCCAGGTGTAAGTTGTACCTTTTGGTTAAGACGTTCAGCTGGCTCTTCCGACGTATCAGAGCAGACCTAATCCAGACCTAATCCAATCTAACCTGACCACTTCGATACCATTGAAACCAATGTTGTTCGTAGAGCAGTGAAACATCGATTGCCGCATAATACCTTAGTTACACATGCCGACATCAGAATTACATCTTCCTTAGTTTCTGACACCGCGTTCGATCCGCTTAATCTCACTTCGCGTTAAAGGCTCGGCCCTAATCGAATCATTTCAATAGTCGCGAGTATTACAGCCAGAGCATCGAGTCGCCATACCGTTAATATTCCTCTCGCGCCTCGAGACGGCTTAGTTAGCAAAGAGCTCGCACAAGTTATTTGCAAAGGAATCCCAGGAAATGAATAAAGCATTGTGCGCGCGTGGGGCAAGGATCTCCGTCGAGTTAGCAAAAGGAAGCCGATGCGAGAGAGTAGGAAATGCCAGCGTAGTCGGCGAAGAAAGAAGGAAAAGTAAATCAAATGTCATTTTATATTTGCGGTGGAACCTTTTTGTTGGAACGTTGGAAGGCTTCGGTGCTTTTTTTCGAATTCCATACGTTTTCTTCCAGCGGACGCTGGCGGCGACAAAAATGGAACGATGGATGTTACAAGTGCGCTGCAGTCCTGCGGCTTTCCTCTCGCAAAGGAGAACCGTGAACTGTCGGACGCCGATTTTCTTGAAACTTTGCGCGTATGTTCGTTGGTTTCACTTAAGGACTGTACAACGCTTCTTCGCTCTTTCTTTACAACTTTACGGGAGAAATTACCTTTCGCGGAATCAGTTACTTATACTTTTCCAACTCTTATATCGCAAAAGATACCGACGCGTATCAACTGTGAAATATTGTACACTTTAGCTACGTATTTACTGATACCTTCTATCTTCATTACTAATCTGCGGATTTTATCCACTCGTGGTACAAAGTAATTAATAAATGTATGCTGAACGTGATCTAAAAGTATGTGTACTTGTGCAAAATGAAACGACAATTGTATTATACTCGTTGTAAAATATATTCAATTTATATGTATCATGCATATTTTTCAGGCGTTTTCTCGCCTGATAATTGTGCAAGCCGCATATAAAATTATGTATCCCTATATTAAATTTAGACCCATTATAGACATTTTTTTTTTGAAATTGAAACATAATGAGTTATGAGCTGCGTAACTTTCTAGTACGCAATATTATTTTTAAATCAAAGTTAATTCTTTTCTCATAATTTCGACAGTTAATTTACGAATGTATGGATGCAAAACTAATGTACTTTTTTTAATACATTGGTTTTCACCACTTTGGCCATTATAAAATAAAGATATTTTGCAAAATATCTCGCGGGCCACCCCTGGTATAGTCTATTGATTACAAACGCTTTTCAACATTTCTCTCAGCTCTCCTAATATTTTTCTCAGCTACTTATTCATACCGCAAAATATTAATTTCGTATTTGCATTATCGATTACATCGAAAAAATTCCAATAACAAAGTGTTCGATCTGGAATATAGATCCCAAACAGAAACCTGTCATTAATTGACAGAAGCGTAGCTTTATTTAGCTGAATGGTCTCGATCATGTTTGGATCCTCCTCTGGAGAAACCATATAGTAGCTTTACTACGTGTGCTTTGACCAGGGTAATTGTCCCAATTTGCTGGAGTATATAGGACGAACAATTACAGCAATCAATGACGAGTCATCGATATTGGTTGCGGCAACATTCCACGGCTGTTGTGTTTTCAGTTTTTAATGAAACCGTTCGGTATAACGCCGATACGGTCCAGACACATGTTTCTGCTTGTCAGCATTATAGGATTTTCGATGAAAAACGTCGCATGAACCATTGGAATTTCAATCCGAGACCTCCATTTGTCATAAGAGAGCACATGCTCCTTCGCGTTGTTCTCCATTTTTGTAGGGTAGAATTACCCTTGAATCTTCGTGTTTGCTGTACAACACTTTGTGTCTCGCGTTACCTCAGTCACAGTTTTCCTTTTTGAAAATGGAAAGGGAAAAAGACGAAATTTACTTAAGCGGACGAAGAAAATTGGTATTTTGTATTATTTTTCATTTCTGTTATATATTAGGTGTGCAAATAAGCAGGGCCACCACGTGGGTGAGAGGCGCTTGTGTGCAAGAAAAATTTACCGCCCTTTTCCATGATAAACGATTGGTAAATTACAACAAACATACATTATACATTATATAATTATGTACATATTAACCCTTCCGAGCTTTGGCTACCACGAAATTTTCAATTAAATCGCTAATATTTCATGTATGTAGAATGTCATTCTCAATAGATGTAATTAAAAAATCAGTTAATCGTTCTTGACTCATTGTAGAACGTACATAGTTCTTAATAATTTTTAATTTGGAAAAACGTCTTTTTCCGGAAGCTACCGAAACAGGCAAATTAAGTTCAATAAATTAATAAATTAAGTTAACCACCGAATGGCAGTAAACTCAAAGATTTGAGATCTCAAACAAAAACCTATCATTAATTGACAGAATTATTCTCAAATCTTTCGAAGAAGTCGAATAAAGCATTAACGAGTTTATTGAATCGAAACCACCATCTTTTTATAGAAACGAAATTCTTCAACTACCCGAAAAGTGGAAGAAGTGTGTAGAAAGTAACGGTGATTACTAGACTGCAAATCTTTATGCAAAATAAAACCTTCGCGAACGTGCCTACAAATATTGAAACCAAATAGAAATTTATTTTATTCTGCAAATATTGTAACATGAACTTTACCTTCAATGTTTTTTATATTCTTGCATATTTTTTGCATTTTGTAGGTTCTTGCACATTCAAATTTTCTATAAATGCACAAAGATCCGCAGTCTAGTGATTACTTTGAAACATAAATTGTATTCCTTTTTCTTATAAATAAACATCGAGTATATGATAAAAAGGCACCGAACTTATTTGTACACCTAATAACTATATACCCATGCATATACTTTGCAACGATGATAAAATATGAATGTAAAGCATATCGAAGTTGTTCATACTTTATTCCGCTTTCAAACTTCACTGACAGGGGTTCGGTTGAAAAGCACATAACTCAGTGAGCCTACTAGCTACTCTCATAACCTCCCCTTTCGGACAGATCATATTTTAACGTCAGAGGTGATCCTACGAGTACTCTTCCAGAGTGTAAAATGGTGTACCGGTAGGCTTCGCAACTGATACCAAACATAAATTAATCTCTCGAAAGTGGAAGGTGTAAAAAGAAATTCTTCTCTTCGATAATTAATCTTGGGATATTTTTCTCTACGATAATAATTAAATAGGACCTCTGGAGGAAACGCAGTTACGTTATATACAATAATTGTAATTGCTCCCTCCCTTGTTAATGAAAGTTAAACTAGAACATCGAAGCATAGATAAAACTTTGAACCATAGATTTAATAATTATAAAATCAACCCAGAAAAATTATAGAGAGAGAGTGGAATATTTACCAAAGCAATATTCCTCTTATCTCTCTTTTCCACCCCTTTCGAGAATTCCCGCTCGGCGTTGAAACAATTTTGAATAGTTAAGTGCATTAATTTCCGCCAGTAGCTTTATTGCCCGGACAAAGGACTGTACGTAAACGAGTCTACGCGACAGAGGCCTTTGATATAGCGAGCGTGGAATTGTGAATGCTAAACGTCGAGGAGCGAAGAAATCGCGCAGGCTCCTTGAAGGGAGGGGGAAGGACACTGCGAGGGAGGCAAAGGAACCTCGTGAAATTTTCGCCAGTATCACCGCGACCACTGAACCATTCACGACGCGGTCTCTGCGACCGCGGCGCTTCGTATAACCTGTTATCCTCGTGATCGAAACGATCCTTTGCACGATCAGGATCCTTTGGCGAGAGTGTTACGAAAATAAAGAAGAATCCAACGTGCACTTGTTAGACAAATAGGCGGGTTTCGCGAGAAAAGTGATTACTTTAACATGATTATTTTTGCAAACATATTGGTCACTCGAGATCTTCAGAAAGTTTGTTTTACTTTTTCTTTTTTGTTAGGAGATAGTGGTATTCGCGTGTAATTATTATCGTAAACGTATCCGGCAGTGTTTAATGTCAACAAGGTGGTCGATTTGGTTCACAATTTTCAAACGATCGAAAGTGACGGTAGATCGATCTTTTAGTGAGCGAAGAAAAGCTTTTAATTTTTATATACTACAAAGACCTAAATTTTTTTAATCCTGAGTAGGGTGTCATTATTCCAACCATTATTTCACCACTTTTTACTTATGTTGGATTTATTTTACGAGAGCTTCAGCTTCATTTAGTATCTATTAGTATCTCTTATATAGAACAGTATAATTTGATACCTGTCGAGTTTTAATTAGCCCAAACCGCAATTACAGTGCCAAGTAGGTTCCAAGACGTTGTCATTCTTCGTTTATTTGAAAAAGAACGCGCCCCCGCGGTCCATCCTTTCCCGTGACATTCTCGCCAAAGTAACCTGTTGCTTTGCAATCTAGCTACCCGAGCAATTTATAAAAGAGACAAGGGGAGAGACTGGCTAAACTCTCGCAACTTCGGCCCAGACTTTCGGATTTATCGCTGCGGGTTCCGCGGCTGAGAGTTTCGGGATCAGTGAAGCTTCCGCGCGATACTCGCGTACCGATTCGGTAAAACGCTTCCACCGGTGAATTATAGTTGAATTATTGCCACTTCGGAGCTACTGTTATCGTCTTCTGCGATAGAAACACGAAGATACCAACGGGGTAAGTGCTCGGCGCACGGAATGCTGTACTTACTTTCAAGATTGCTTCTGGGTGATGTTTATTTTCGTTTTTTTTTTATTCATAAAATAAATTTTCTTGACATCGGTGTCTTGAATCTACAGTATCTACAGCATGTACAGTCGATCTCATGAGTATTCGTACCTTTTATGTCTATCGAAGACATTTGCCTAAATTAATTGATAGGTTCGATGTTTTCCAAAGTCTGTTGATTTGTATATTTATAACGAATCATTCATTTGACAACGTCAACCCTTTATTTAATCTAGACAAACTTCTTTAACCCCTTCGGTAATCGTTAAAAATTACAAAATGGAAAAAAATAATACATCTCTTTTATGAACGAATTTTATTTACTCAACATATATATCCCTCGTATAACCCATTTCGGGACCAAAATGGGGCCGAACGTTGATATCTACCGATTAATTTTGGTAACATTAATCCTGATACAAATACGTGAAAATAAAATTAAAACAACTCGCGTACACTGTACAAAAAATTACACAGGGTTGCCCCATCCGTAATATGCGCTTCTACGTACCAGAATTCGTACTTATTTTCACCCGAGTATGTTCCGGAGTATGTTCAATATTTTCGGAAACGTAATAGCCACCCGAGTATACTCGGACGTAGTCCTTAAGCGGTTAATAGACATAGAGGGTACGAATATTTATGAGATTGACTGTGTATTCCACCACGAAGTAATATCTTTCGCACCAAAGAGTAAATATTGTCGACCAGTTCCTCTCCCGCCATTAACCAAGGGGTGATTTCATCGTCGTCTCTTTCACATTTCGTATTCCCCTCATAAAATTTTATTATGAAAGATTCATGAGTCCACATTTGCCTCTCTCTATATGTAGAATACACTAGCTTGACCTCATAATCATGGGTCCTCCTGTATAATTTATCTGAGAAATTATTCTGGACTTCCCGTTCGCCATGTCCTGTAAGGATAGTTGGGGGTTGTTTGACAAGCTTGTTTTCTCGCTTCATCGCGTGACGAAACAATCTTACGCGGTCACGAGCAAGTCCATTAAATTTCAAACAGTGTAAACAGTAAGATAACCTCTTATATAAATTCTGATTATTGAAGATCTTTTTCCCAAGACACTAACCATGAATTCATCTACAATTTTAAAATTTAGTTGCTTTATTATGAATTTTGAATATTGAAGACTTTTTTCTAAGTCACTAACCATGAATTCATCTACAATTTTAAAATTTAGTTGCGTTATTATGAATTTTGAATATTGAAGACTTTTTTCTAAGTCACTAACCATGAATTCATGTACAATTTTAAAATTTAGTTGCTTTATTACAAATTCTGAATATTGAAGACTTTTTTCCAAGTCTCTAGCCATCAATTCATGTACAATCATAGAATTTATAATAAAACAACTAGATTTTGATTATTGAAAATTTTGTTTCCAACACACTGACCATCAATTCATCTACAATCTCAAAATCTAGTTGCTTTATTATAAATTCTGAATATTGAAGATTTTTTTCCATGTCACTAACTATCAGTTCATGTACAATTTTAAAATTTAGTTGCTTTATTATAAATTC
>NW_026534700.1:0-11845 GCF_026225885.1 Hylaeus anthracinus
AAAATGTTGGTTTCTACAACATATTTAAAAATCGTCGAGATCGGTGATGAGGTACCTGTTTTCTATAATTATCACGTTCTCCACTACTTCGGTACTCCTCTTAAATCCTTGACACTTTCGGAACGCCCACCGTCGGGAATAGGCGAATTAATGTACGACGGCGATTCCGGAAAACTTGAAATGAGAAAACTGAGTCTCCTTGACGCGTGGAGTTCTAAACGAGCACGGATGAGCGACAGAACGTCGGCGAAGCGCGACAATGCAAGGACTTTTTCTAAAGACGAACAACGACGGCGCATTCTGATTCGCGTCGATTATAAATTGCCGACCTAGCGAAGGTTCGAGGACGGGAATCCTTGAAAGGAAGGAAAGTTAACTCAAGAAACGTTGACAATTTTATTCATTCTTATGGGGATCCGAGATCCTCGATTCCGCTCGTTTCAAACTTCATCGGCGCTGAGAACTCTCGTCCCTTCGTTACTGGGCATCTGCTGAAGTTTCGTCGACAGTTTCTTCGCCGTCTGCGTTATCTGCGAAAAGAAACGCTACAATTCAACAGCGGAGTAGTGATAATAGATGCTGTTAGTAACAATTAGACCGTAGATCTTTACGCAAAATTTAGGATTCCTAAATAGGAATTTATTTTTTACTCTGAAAATACAGGGTGCGGAAATACAGGGGCAGAAGTAACTCCCACGTTTTAAAAAAACGATTGAAAAAAAGCGATACGGGATAACACCGGAAACTTTTTGTTTCTTAAATTTAGATATAAAAAAGTTGTTTTTACTTTATGTGTTAAAAATTATGTCGTCCAAATGGTGGCCTTTACGGCGATACACATTTGGAGTCGTTCTTGAAAGTTTTTCCATCACTCTCGCTAGCATTTCGGACGAAATTCTTTCAATTTCCTCTTGGATGGCCTCCTTTAGTACGACATCATTTTTAAAACATAAAGTAAAAACAACTTTTTCATATCTAGATTTAAGAAATAAAAAAGTTCTTGATGTTATCTCGTACCACTTTTTTTCAATCATTCCTTATTATTCCTGCCGCGCCCTGTATTATTACGTAAACCTTTACTTTCAGTACTTTTTTCATATCATTCCATACTGCGTCCATTTCGAATATTCGAGTAAAGAATTCAGCGTTCGAATCTTCGAAATTCCAGGCTCGCCTCGAAACTTGCCTCGGCTTCCACGTCGATTACAGCAGTGATATCGTTCAACGCTGTTAAATATTCCGAGGCGCTTCCTACGTTTCCCAGAGCCTCGAGAATGATCGCGTAATTAATCAGTATCAGTGGATCCTGGGGCGCCAGCTCGTGGGCCTTCTGCAACACCTTCTCGGCGCCCTCCAGGTCGTCCAAACGCTTCAGAGCGACTGCAACATTAATAGACTGAGAACTGGCTGCGAAAATCAGGAATGATAAGGTGCAACGAAAATTTGTATCTAAAAACACTTCTTACTAGATAACAAAGACAAAAGAACAATACAAATAAAATCGATTCGACTTTATTTATCGCGTAATTTATTTACTCTTCAATTCAATCATTTTTATTGTTCTTTTTTGTATGGATTTCCCGCACCTCAGCCTTCTCTCATTGCATACGTAGTTAACTAATAGTATAAATAATAAGAAAAACACATTGCCAGAACCGCACCTTATTATTGAAATTTTCAAGAATTACTTTCCTGCTTACCAATTTATGACGATATTATCGTTTTTCATGCACTTAGCCGCCATTCTGTCTTCTGGCAATTGTTATCCAGGTTTTTCAAGCGATAAATAATATGAAAACGAATTCGCCAGAGCTGCACCTTGTCATTAAAATTTGAACAATTTTTTTACAACTTTATCGACTTCTGGCAACATTTAAGCCCCGACCTAGACTTCTGGCAGTAGCATTACGCGATTTCTACAGTTAAAGACTATAACTACACAAAATTTCATGGCTGCACTCAAAGATTTTATTTTGATTAAATATTAACATGTTTGACCGCCCGCCCACGCTTTCAGCTCCGGGAACGACTTCTGCCTGCAGCGCTATTTTCTTTGTTATCTAGTAAGGAGTGTTTTTAGATACAAATTTTCGCTGCACCTTATCGTTCCTGATTTTCGTAGCCAACTATTAGACTATAAACTCTTTGTCGCGTTCCTTCTTCGACTTTCGGCTGACCACCGCGCTAAAGTAAAATCGATGTCGTTAGAATTTCTCATGGGACAGTGACACACTATCCTATCCTTTTACTTCGAGTTGGGCGAACAGGATGATGAATTCGTAGGGTTGGACACAGGAAACGGAACTGGCACTATTCTTACGGTCTTCTAGATCGCGTGGACACTTCAAAGAGACTGCAAGGCCGATCGAACTCTTTGTCGCAGAGCTTTTTTGTTTGTTTGACTTATAGGTGGAAATAGAATCGAGAGGATTAGAATTTCTTAGAAGACAATAACGTAACACGCTCTCTCGCGTCGGAGAACTTCTTAGAGCTTTTTTATAGATTTCATTGGGCCACGTTTCGCTGGCCAGACGTTTTCTATAGGAATTGAATGGAGTCTTTGTTAATAGTAGAACTATTTTGTTCTTTTTCTGACTTTTGTTTTGTACTACTTACTTTTTAATTAAGTAACTATTATCCTGCAGATTTAATTTTTAAGAATTGTCAATTTCAAAAAGAACAGAGAAAAATGGAGGCACTGAAGGGTGGAAAGTGGGCACAGAGAATGGAGTCTTTGTTAATAGTAGAACTATTTTGTTCTTTTTCTGATTTTTGTTTTGTGCTACCTACTTTTTAATTAAGTAACTATTATCCTGCAGATTTAATTTTTAAGAATTGTCAATTTCAAAAAGAACAGAGAAAAATGGAGGAACTGAAGGGTGGAAAGTGAGCACCGAGAATGGAGTCTTTGTTAATAGTAGAACTATTTTGTTCTTTTTCTGATTTTAGTTTTGTATTATCTACCTTTTTTAATTAAATGACTATTGTCTTGCAAATTTAATTTACAAAAATGATCCCAAACCAGAGGAGATATCGATAGCCACTAGGTAAAGACTGATAAATCTAAATTTAGTCATGGCTATTGTACTGGTCGGAATTAGTTTCCGAGGAACGAGCAGTGATGCATAATATGCAAGCATATGACGGATAAACAAGATTTATTAATTTCTTTGTGGACTTTAGATATATGTTTTACACAGTAATGTGTTTTGATATTATATTTTTATATAGAAATTAAATTTTATATTTCTCCATCGTGTAGTATATTTCGGTAACTTTTTTTTTTTGCCATTTTGAAGTATTATTCTTGAAATATCTTAACGATGTATGGGAGGTATCAATCAGAGACAACTGTATACGAAATTTGAATTAATCGAATATCTTTGTAATCGCGACATTTAAATAAGCAAACTTATAGTTATAAGCTTGTTTTTAATGTCAAGTTTCTAATTTAACACGAATCGTTTTGTTTATATTTAATTTTAGAACGAGGCTCTCAATATTTGTAATCATTAATAAAGAGACTTGGCATTGAAACTCCCTTGAATTCAACTTCAAATAATACAAATACAGAGAATACGTAAATTTATACATGGATGAATACAATACAAGATTGGTACAGTTCTTATTCGCCACAGCAAAGATTGGTATAGTTCTTTACTGTGGTGGCTAAGAACAGACGTACGACCGGAACGGTAAAAAAAGCTTCGGTGGTTGAGAGTAGATATACGACCGCAAAGGGTTAAATCCCAACCCTAAAAATAAAAAAGTTCTTACGTCCAAGCAGAAGGTAGGGCATGTGATTCTTGGGATCAGCGCTGACCGCGGCGCACAAATAGATCGCAGCCGATGCGGGTTGGCCAGTGGCGAGAAAAACCATCCCCAAATTATAGGCGGGCAGGAAGGCCATCGGGTTCAGATAGTGAGCCCTCTTCAAACAGCTAATTGCCTGGAAGCAAATTGGAGCGTTAAACCGATTTGCTTTGCAATTCCCGTCGCCGCTCGATCGACAAACAGCGCGCGTGTCTCGCGCGAAACAGTCGTTGGGAAAATATGTATACGTGACATTGATGGGATCGGTCCACATCAACGATAATTCAGGATTTGCTGACCGAATACGTAAATAGGATAGGCACGGATTATGTAAATGCCGCGAAACTACAGCCGCGGTCTGTTATCGTATCAGAGAGAACTGAGATAACAAAAATTTAAGAGAGTGTCGCAATTTTTTTTGTTTAAAAAAAGATTATCGAATGTTTTTGGAAGCTACAGGAATTTCGTCGAGTATAATAGAAACGTGATTCGTTATCGAATCACGGCTACCTCCTTTACAAAGGTAACCAAAATTTAAGAGAGCGTCAGAATATTTATTTAAAAACAGACTGTTGGACGTAGCAATCTCGATCTTCGTACACGCATTTCTCCATGATTTAAAGGGATGTCACAATTTTTGTTTAAAAAAGAGACTATCGAATGTTTTTGCAAGCTACAGGAATTCCGTCGAGTATAACAAAGTCGTAATTGGTTATCGAATCACGACTATCTCCTTTACAAAGGTAACAACAATTTAAAGGGACGTCAGAATATTTATTTAAAAACAGACCGTTGGACGTAGCGATCTCGATCTTCGTACACGCATTTCTCCAAGTTGTCTTGAGCTACAGAAATTATTTCAGATATAATAAAGCACCGTTATTAAGTAGACATCTTCCAGACTGTCTTATCGTGTACGTTTTTTGGAGAGAGAGTGGCAAACGCACGGTTCTTTTTCATCGGAGCTGCAAAGCAGTTTCCCTCGCGCTTCTTATCGACGACGCGGCTAACTAAAAGCCGAGCTTTGAATTTAATCCACTTAACTTCGGCGTCTAGGACCACTAACAAGTGAGCGGTGTCCCGTGGAATAATGGGAGAGTGGATTAAGAAACTTTCGCGCTCGGTCCTGGATGTCGAATAGAGGTCCTTAAACTCACGCCGATCCTCTTCCTCTTCCAGAAGGGCTCTATTAGCTGTCGTGAAAATATTTAATAACGTTCACTGATTCTATTTATCGCACTGCACCGGCCAACTGGAAGGGAATTTTTCACGACGTTCCAATAATTGGTAGAAGAAACTACACCCTTTTGCGAAGCACAAGATGTCGCGCTTCGTTGAGCTAATTGAACCTCCGAGGATCGATACGAGCAATAAATTATCGGGGGAGTGCGCGTTGCAAACATTCATTCTGCTCTGTTCTTCGAAGCGAAGGAGAAATGTTGGATTATTTGCCCCTAGGTCTACTCTTCTTGTTTTCAATTTAGGGGATGTTGTCAGTAATTAACAGACATCGTGTGTAATACACCGTCTGTCCCAAAACTAACAGGAATGGCTCTAGTTTAATAAATGTAGTGGCGGTGGCGGACGGTGAGACAGTGAGTAGCATAGCCGACTACCGATAGCCGATTTTTCATGGTTGCTAATCAACCAACGATGCCTATTATATAGATGATTTTACGAGGAACAAATGAATCGAAAATGAGCAACAGAGTTTTTTAATTTGATCTTTCAATTTTGAGAAAATTGGTCTTGAATCTCTCCTTGGAGCACGTGTACCATTTGATTAGTGTGTCTGACCATCACTCGCCATTTCTACTTATGTTGCTAATTTATGTTGCTTCAGCTACGTTAGTGTCCATTTCGATTAGTTTCAATCGTTTAAAAAATTGCAGTTTGCATAGAAGAGGTATGGTACATCAGACAATGCCAGAATCAGTAGAACTGGTCAGTCGTGGTCAGACATGGTTCGTCAAACCTTTCGATTTATTTTTACGGAAACGAAGCTTCCTATGAAAAAATGTCATTCTTCGTTTTCGATTCGTTTTCAAGCAAAGAATCATCCCCTGTTGATGACGTTATATGTAATTTTTATCCTTGTGGAACACTATTTATTTTATGTCGTTCGCATTTGACCACGTGTTCCTTCGCGAATCATTGAACTCATTGAAATCATTTTCTAACAGTTAGTTAGTAGGTGACTGTCTCTTGTTTTCCGTAACTCAGATGTTTCCGATACTAATGTCGCAACTACGTTTTACTCTCTTAGGAATTGAATTTCGAAATATCAAAACTAACTGCGCGGTAATTTTAATAATAAATAAAATTTCTCCTACGTCCCCTAGTATGTCCCCGAATGTATTTTATTTTATACTCCCAATGAAATTTATTACTCTTCACTTAATCTCTCTTTAAACTTCAGGTGCTACAAATAAGTTACTAAATAATTTATTAAATCCCTGTTTCTCCAACATCTTAATCTCTCTTCAACTTTCAGGTACTACAAATAGGCTTCTAAATTAAATATTAACTTAAATAATTCCTGTTTTTCCAACTTCCCCATCCACCGCGTGTAAAAAGGCCAGCACCGTCCTCCACGTTGTTAAGACTCTGTACCCACTGAATCTCAGTCGAAGAGACTTTGTTTAGTACAAATCGCCCTTTTCATCAGGGACTTCCCAGCGAGTAATTCGCATTCGTCGATTTTCCTTTGGCCAGGCTGCACCTCGCAGCCTTGCATTACAGGTTTCTGTCTTGGCCTCTAATCGAGTTTCTCTGGGACGCAAGTGTGCCTGTGTCGTCAATCCTGCAACCCGCTGCACCCTTTAATGGGTTGTTAAATTAATCATAGCCGTTAAATTCGCCAGCCTGGACAGATACACCTGGCTTCGGATGAAATCAACGCCGATTTTTACAGTTTCTGAGAAAAACACTTATCTAATATCTCTGTGCTCAATAATTCTTCTGAGGATTCTTCTGTGTTCGATAATTCTTCTGAGTTTCTGAGGAAAACACTTATCTAATATCTCTGTGCTCAATAATTCTTCTGAGGATTCTTCTGTGTTCGATAATTCTTCTGAGTTTCTGCGGAAAACACTTATCTAATATCTCTGTGTTCAATAATTCTTCTTCTAATAAATAATACAGAATTCTTAAAATGAGAATTCTCGAGTTCTTCTACTGCACGATTCACGAAATACAAATAGGACTGTTGATTTAATTGGATCCAAATATTGTATTTAGTTCGATAACAAAACTGAATCGCATTTCTTCTGAAGTCCTTACGGTTCTTTAGTTCATAGAAGTGCGAGGCGATAAGCCTGTTAACCCTTTGCACTCGAGACGTGACTCTCAGTCACCATTAGGCTTCACGTAGCAAATCTACAATACCTAATGTTTCTTTAGGTTTAATCGTAGGTTTATAATTAAAAGCAATTTCTTTGGAGCTCGAAGTTTAGATGTAAAGACGAGGTAAAGATGACCTTATATTCTCAAATCTAAATAGCTTAGAATTCATGGCAATGGAATGCTAAGAAACATCTCGAGTTGCTGGTAGATACCAGAAAAAATGCCTCGAGTGCAAAGGGTTAATATAAACACCCGGGCCAAAACTCGAGTTCGACCATTGGGGTGTCGGTTATGTAAGATCAGAGTGTGTAAACCAGGATCCGTTATAGGGTGTGCGAATAATGACTCAATGTGTAAATAGGAGTTTACTATATTTTCGATAGGTCTCGACTCCACGAAAGTCGATGCAAGCCTGAACCATGTCAGGAAATTTCAGCCGTGAGGACACATTGCCTGCTTCAGCCATTTAGCTATCTCGAATTTTCTAACAGTTAGTTGAGAGACAACCTCGATAGTGAATGTGACCGCCTGTCTGACGCATTCGTAAAGTCATAAGAAAATTAATTTTATATAATACTCGATATTTCATTTTATTGTTTCCAACCATAATCCAACAAGGACAGTGACATTTCCCAACATCTTCTTCATTTTGTTAATGTTGCACGAGACGTGGATGCCTTTACTTTGAATTAATCGAGAAAGAAGTTTAATATCGCCATTTTAAGTCTCGATGTAAGTCCCTGGCGGAAAGTTGGCAAGAAGTTCAGGTATTGCGATTATTTTTCAATTCGAAGCGAGATGAACGAGGAGACCGTGTCCCGGGGCACTTTGATCTTGCCAGGAATTCAAATATCTGCGGTGCAGAGGAGCCATCTCTCAGGTGGCCAGTAGGATCGGAAGGAAAGGTGCGTCTCGTGATTACGTAGCCAGGGATTCTCAATAGTCCCCATATGTAACCCCTCTGGTAGCTTCGAAATACTACATACAGTCAGTGTAAGAAGTATTCGTACAGCAACCAATTTAAAATATAATTAATAAGAAAAGAAATACATAAGAGGTTACCATTAAAAATAATAAACTTTATTAATTTATAAATAAACTTAATAATTAACCAGCATTCCTACATATTTTTAAAGTAGAATTTGCGTAAATTAATTATTTCTTCCCCTAAAATTTACTAATAAAATAAATATATGATGTTTTATTTTGAATTCATTCCTGTACGAATAGTTACTTACACTGTCTGTATGCATACATAAAAACACTAATAATTAGACTGCGGGTCTTTATGCAAAATAAAATCTTCGTGAACGCGCCTACAAAAATTGAACCTAAATAGGAATTTATTTTATTCTGCAATCATTGTAACATGAACTTTACTTTTGCACATTCTTCGCACTTTGTAGTTTCTTGCACATTCAAATTTCCTATAAACCCATAAAGATCCGCAGTCTACTAATAATGATCTTAAATATTCTAAGGCTACTCAATGCCAACATCTGTCTCGATTATTGCAAAGAAAACAAGACAAGAATGCTTGCAATGATCGAGGTTCAACGAGGAGGAGCTCCGCTTACATTACTACGGATACTTCACTGCGATGCAGTTATCAAGGTTCTCATATATTAGATTGGGATTTCAAGCTAAAATTATATAGTGCAATCATTTCACCTTCTTACCTAATCATCAAAAATAATAAAAAAAAAAAAATTAATAAAGATACGAATACTCTCTACACCCACTGTAATAGTGTACTCGTTCAGTATTACAGTATTCATTCACATTAATTTCTTTTTTTAATTATCTTTGATGATTAGGTAAGAAGGTGAAATGATTGCGCTATTTCATTTTTTGGGAATTGATCGGTGTACGAATACATTCTGCACCCACTGTAATAGTGTACTCGTTCAGTATTACAGTATTCATTCTTATTAATTTCTTTTCTTAATTATCTTTGATGATTAGGTAAGAAGGTGAAATGATTGCACTATTTCATTTTTTGGGAATTGATCGGTGTACGAATACATTCTCCACCCACTGTAATAGTGTACTCGTTCAGTATTACAGTATTCATTCACATTAATTTCTTTTTTTAATTATCTTTGATGATTAGGTAAGAAGGCGAAATGATTGCGCTATTTAATTTTACCTTGAATTTCCACCTTCGGCAATCATAAGAGACCAGAATGTGGTTGAGGGATACTGAGAGGGGGCGATTACGTCCATAGGAAGGTACTCACAGCGACGAACTTCTGCTTCCCGTAGAAACACATACCGACGTTGTTCCACAAGGCGTGCGATTCCGGGATCGATTGAGCCGCCAACTTGTACTTCGACAATGCCACGTCGTACTCCTGGTGATTCTGAAGTGCACAGAACGTTTTAACCCTCGAAACGAACCGTGTCCCTGCGCCCTCTGCATCCCTCCATTCTCCCGCACCGGAGGCTGAGTAATTGTAATTAAATTCTCGAAGAACATTGCAGAAACCAAGCGCATACTTCGGCCACGAAACGTGTACTTTGTTCGGGACCAGTGGGGCTCTTTGTGTCAGTGTTTTTGTTTACACAGAGTGCATTTCGAGCAGTGAGAAATTGAATCTTCTAACAGGAGCCCCTGACTTTCGATAGGAAGCTCACTATATCCGAACCCGTATTTTCGGGATGCAATCTCAACGCTAGGTTTTTGGAGACATTTTTACCTATTACAAATTTCACAAGGGTTTTTGCAGGAACTGTTTCTGCTTTTCGTCGAGCATTTATGCAACAAAGACTAGCATGTGTATATTCGAATTCATTTCTGTTCTCCTAATTAACTCATTGCAGTCGTATTAAATTTAAGCATGGCTATTGTACCGGTCGGAATTAATTTCCAAAGAACGAGCAGTGATACATAATACGCAAGCTTATGAAGGATAAACAAGATTAATTATTAATTCTTTTGTGGACTTTAGATATATGTTTACACAATAACGTGTTCTAACGAAATGCTTTTATGTAAAAATGATAGTTTTTATTTCTCCATCATGTGGTATCTTTCGGTAACTTTCTTCTTGTCGTGTTTAACCGACTTCGAAAAGGACGAGGTTACTCAATTCGACGTGTATATTTATTTTTCTTTTGTTTTTTCTTTTTTCGAGTATTGTTCTTGAAATATTTTAAGAAACCAGAATACCTAATTACACTTCAACACGATTTGTAAAATATTATTATATTCGGAATTCTACCAAGTATTTTCGACTATTTGGTACTTATTACAATCTGTTACAAACAAAAATAACAATATTCGATATATTGTTTAGTACTCCAAAATGGCAAAAAAAAAGTTTTTCCGAAATATACCTCACGATGGAGGATTATAAAATATAGTTTTTAAATAAAAATATAATATGAAAACACGTTATTGTGTAAACATATATCCAAAGTTCACAAAAGGATCAATAAATCTATTAGTTTAGCCTCCACAATCTCGCATATTATGTATCACTGCCTGTTCACGGAAAATTAATTCCGACCAATACGAAACTCGTGTCTGAATTTAACACGACCGCAAAGGGTTAAATACTGAGAAATTTACATAAATTGGAGCTATTCTTAATAAAAATTCAACCGAAAATTCGAGTACACGTCAGGAATTAATTCTTGAATTTTAATTATCGATTACTTGATTCGAGCTTTGTCCATCGTTTACCTGGATCACGTAGGCTATGGGCAAAATCGCCCTGGTGCAGTCCGGGGCGTAGGCAAGGGCTGTTCCAAACTTTTGAAACGCTCGCTGAACGTCGCCGATTTTAAGATAGAGTAGGCCCAGATCGGTGGCTGCCTCGACGCTCTCGGGATTCCCGCTGAAAAATCCAAAATAATTAAATTCGAAAAAAAATCAGCGTTTCGCGAATTCCCTCGATTACTGCACAAGTGGAATTTCTGGTTAGGTATTTCTACGTCCGCCACCCTGTTCCTCGGTCACTGGAATTGCGTGGCCTGAATATTCCGCAGTCCTTTTTCGCTTATCCACAGAAAAAATGTTTCAAAAAAGGGAGTTCAGGGGAGCTTATTTTTGTCGAGCATCCCAAAATCAACGCTCGACACGCTGACACGAACCAAAAATATTTATTCCGAGAGTTAAGCATGAAAAGAAACGAATTTCGATGAAATTCATGAATTTTCACGAAGCTACAATAATAAATACCACGATAGATGTTTGATTACTAGACTGCGGATCTTTATGTAAAATAAAATCTTCGCGAACGTGCCTATAAAAATTGAACCCAAATAAGAATTTATTTTATTCTGCGAATATTATAACTTGAACTTTACTTTCAATCTTTTTTATATTCTTGCATATTGTTTGTATTTTATCGTTTCTTACACATTCAAATTTCTTATAAATAAATTCCTATAAATAAAGATCCGAAGTCTGTTGATTACGTAGTCTTCAAGGTTTTAACGATGGAACGCATAGCTCATCGAATTTTTATCCGATTCGCTTGATTCAACGCTTAAATTGAAGGTAATTAAGTTTATACGCTAATGAACCTCGACTCTTAATGAATTATCATTATAGCATAAAGTTATTGCAAAATAACGGCCGATAGGTATCGTTCAATTTCATGTTTTTTGCCGCCATTTTTGCAATTAACAATTTTTTTTTTTTTTGCAAATTGAGGTTCATACGCATTTTACGTACCTA
>NW_026534701.1:0-11670 GCF_026225885.1 Hylaeus anthracinus
AAAATGTTGGTTTCTACAACATATTTAAAAATCGTCGAGATCGGTGATGAGGTACCTGTTTTCTATAATTATCACGTTCTCCACTACTTCGGTACTCCTCTTAAATCCTTGACACTTTCGGAACGCCCACCGTCGGGAATAGGCGAATTAATGTACGACGGCGATTCCGGAAAACTTGAAATGAGAAAACTGAGTCTCCTTGACGCGTGGAGTTCTAAACGAGCACGGATGAGCGACAGAACGTCGGCGAAGCGCGACAATGCAAGGACTTTTTCTAAAGACGAACAACGACGGCGCATTCTGATTCGCGTCGATTATAAATTGCCGACCTAGCGAAGGTTCGAGGACGGGAATCCTTGAAAGGAAGGAAAGTTAACTCAAGAAACGTTGACAATTTTATTCATTCTTATGGGGATCCGAGATCCTCGATTCCGCTCGTTTCAAACTTCATCGGCGCTGAGAACTCTCGTCCCTTCGTTACTGGGCATCTGCTGAAGTTTCGTCGACAGTTTCTTCGCCGTCTGCGTTATCTGCGAAAAGAAACGCTACAATTCAACAGCGGAGTAGTGATAATAGATGCTGTTAGTAACAATTAGACCGTAGATCTTTACGCAAAATTTAGGATTCCTAAATAGGAATTTATTTTTTACTCTGAAAATACAGGGTGCGGAAATACAGGGGCAGAAGTAACTCCCACGTTTTAAAAAAACGATTGAAAAAAAGCGATACGGGATAACACCGGAAACTTTTTGTTTCTTAAATTTAGATATAAAAAAGTTGTTTTTACTTTATGTGTTAAAAATTATGTCGTCCAAATGGTGGCCTTTACGGCGATACACATTTGGAGTCGTTCTTGAAAGTTTTTCCATCACTCTCGCTAGCATTTCGGACGAAATTCTTTCAATTTCCTCTTGGATGGCCTCCTTTAGTACGACATCATTTTTAAAACATAAAGTAAAAACAACTTTTTCATATCTAGATTTAAGAAATAAAAAAGTTCTTGATGTTATCTCGTACCACTTTTTTTCAATCATTCCTTATTATTCCTGCCGCGCCCTGTATTATTACGTAAACCTTTACTTTCAGTACTTTTTTCATATCATTCCATACTGCGTCCATTTCGAATATTCGAGTAAAGAATTCAGCGTTCGAATCTTCGAAATTCCAGGCTCGCCTCGAAACTTGCCTCGGCTTCCACGTCGATTACAGCAGTGATATCGTTCAACGCTGTTAAATATTCCGAGGCGCTTCCTACGTTTCCCAGAGCCTCGAGAATGATCGCGTAATTAATCAGTATCAGTGGATCCTGGGGCGCCAGCTCGTGGGCCTTCTGCAACACCTTCTCGGCGCCCTCCAGGTCGTCCAAACGCTTCAGAGCGACTGCAACATTAATAGACTGAGAACTGGCTGCGAAAATCAGGAATGATAAGGTGCAACGAAAATTTGTATCTAAAAACACTTCTTACTAGATAACAAAGACAAAAGAACAATACAAATAAAATCGATTCGACTTTATTTATCGCGTAATTTATTTACTCTTCAATTCAATCATTTTTATTGTTCTTTTTTGTATGGATTTCCCGCACCTCAGCCTTCTCTCATTGCATACGTAGTTAACTAATAGTATAAATAATAAGAAAAACACATTGCCAGAACCGCACCTTATTATTGAAATTTTCAAGAATTACTTTCCTGCTTACCAATTTATGACGATATTATCGTTTTTCATGCACTTAGCCGCCATTCTGTCTTCTGGCAATTGTTATCCAGGTTTTTCAAGCGATAAATAATATGAAAACGAATTCGCCAGAGCTGCACCTTGTCATTAAAATTTGAACAATTTTTTTACAACTTTATCGACTTCTGGCAACATTTAAGCCCCGACCTAGACTTCTGGCAGTAGCATTACGCGATTTCTACAGTTAAAGACTATAACTACACAAAATTTCATGGCTGCACTCAAAGATTTTATTTTGATTAAATATTAACATGTTTGACCGCCCGCCCACGCTTTCAGCTCCGGGAACGACTTCTGCCTGCAGCGCTATTTTCTTTGTTATCTAGTAAGGAGTGTTTTTAGATACAAATTTTCGCTGCACCTTATCGTTCCTGATTTTCGTAGCCAACTATTAGACTATAAACTCTTTGTCGCGTTCCTTCTTCGACTTTCGGCTGACCACCGCGCTAAAGTAAAATCGATGTCGTTAGAATTTCTCATGGGACAGTGACACACTATCCTATCCTTTTACTTCGAGTTGGGCGAACAGGATGATGAATTCGTAGGGTTGGACACAGGAAACGGAACTGGCACTATTCTTACGGTCTTCTAGATCGCGTGGACACTTCAAAGAGACTGCAAGGCCGATCGAACTCTTTGTCGCAGAGCTTTTTTGTTTGTTTGACTTATAGGTGGAAATAGAATCGAGAGGATTAGAATTTCTTAGAAGACAATAACGTAACACGCTCTCTCGCGTCGGAGAACTTCTTAGAGCTTTTTTATAGATTTCATTGGGCCACGTTTCGCTGGCCAGACGTTTTCTATAGGAATTGAATGGAGTCTTTGTTAATAGTAGAACTATTTTGTTCTTTTTCTGACTTTTGTTTTGTACTACTTACTTTTTAATTAAGTAACTATTATCCTGCAGATTTAATTTTTAAGAATTGTCAATTTCAAAAAGAACAGAGAAAAATGGAGGAACTGAAGGGTGGAAAGTGAGCACCGAGAATGGAGTCTTTGTTAATAGTAGAACTATTTTGTTCTTTTTCTGATTTTAGTTTTGTATTATCTACCTTTTTTAATTAAATGACTATTGTCTTGCAAATTTAATTTACAAAAATGATCCCAAACCAGAGGAGATATCGATAGCCACTAGGTAAAGACTGATAAATCTAAATTTAGTCATGGCTATTGTACTGGTCGGAATTAGTTTCCGAGGAACGAGCAGTGATGCATAATATGCAAGCATATGACGGATAAACAAGATTTATTAATTTCTTTGTGGACTTTAGATATATGTTTTACACAGTAATGTGTTTTGATATTATATTTTTATATAGAAATTAAATTTTATATTTCTCCATCGTGTAGTATATTTCGGTAACTTTTTTTTTTTGCCATTTTGAAGTATTATTCTTGAAATATCTTAACGATGTATGGGAGGTATCAATCAGAGACAACTGTATACGAAATTTGAATTAATCGAATATCTTTGTAATCGCGACATTTAAATAAGCAAACTTATAGTTATAAGCTTGTTTTTAATGTCAAGTTTCTAATTTAACACGAATCGTTTTGTTTATATTTAATTTTAGAACGAGGCTCTCAATATTTGTAATCATTAATAAAGAGACTTGGCATTGAAACTCCCTTGAATTCAACTTCAAATAATACAAATACAGAGAATACGTAAATTTATACATGGATGAATACAATACAAGATTGGTACAGTTCTTATTCGCCACAGCAAAGATTGGTATAGTTCTTTACTGTGGTGGCTAAGAACAGACGTACGACCGGAACGGTAAAAAAAGCTTCGGTGGTTGAGAGTAGATATACGACCGCAAAGGGTTAAATCCCAACCCTAAAAATAAAAAAGTTCTTACGTCCAAGCAGAAGGTAGGGCATGTGATTCTTGGGATCAGCGCTGACCGCGGCGCACAAATAGATCGCAGCCGATGCGGGTTGGCCAGTGGCGAGAAAAACCATCCCCAAATTATAGGCGGGCAGGAAGGCCATCGGGTTCAGATAGTGAGCCCTCTTCAAACAGCTAATTGCCTGGAAGCAAATTGGAGCGTTAAACCGATTTGCTTTGCAATTCCCGTCGCCGCTCGATCGACAAACAGCGCGCGTGTATCGCGCGAAACAGTCGTTGGGAAAATATGTATACGTGACATTGATGGGATCGGTCCACATCAACGATAATTCAGGATTTGCTGACCGAATACGTAAATAGGATAGGCACGGATTATGTAAATGCCGCGAAACTACAGCCGCGGTCTGTTATCGTATCAGAGAGAACTGAGATAACAAAAATTTAAGAGAGTGTCGCAATTTTTTTTGTTTAAAAAAAGATTATCGAATGTTTTTGGAAGCTACAGGAATTTCGTCGAGTATAATAGAAACGTGATTCGTTATCGAATCACGGCTACCTCCTTTACAAAGGTAACCAAAATTTAAGAGAGCGTCAGAATATTTATTTAAAAACAGACTGTTGGACGTAGCAATCTCGATCTTCGTACACGCATTTCTCCATGATTTAAAGGGATGTCACAATTTTTGTTTAAAAAAGAGACTATCGAATGTTTTTGCAAGCTACAGGAATTCCGTCGAGTATAACAAAGTCGTAATTGGTTATCGAATCACGACTATCTCCTTTACAAAGGTAACAACAATTTAAAGGGACGTCAGAATATTTATTTAAAAACAGACCGTTGGACGTAGCGATCTCGATCTTCGTACACGCATTTCTCCAAGTTGTCTTGAGCTACAGAAATTATTTCAGATATAATAAAGCACCGTTATTAAGTAGACATCTTCCAGACTGTCTTATCGTGTACGTTTTTTGGAGAGAGAGTGGCAAACGCACGGTTCTTTTTCATCGGAGCTGCAAAGCAGTTTCCCTCGCGCTTCTTATCGACGACGCGGCTAACTAAAAGCCGAGCTTTGAATTTAATCCACTTAACTTCGGCGTCTAGGACCACTAACAAGTGAGCGGTGTCCCGTGGAATAATGGGAGAGTGGATTAAGAAACTTTCGCGCTCGGTCCTGGATGTCGAATAGAGGTCCTTAAACTCACGCCGATCCTCTTCCTCTTCCAGAAGGGCTCTATTAGCTGTCGTGAAAATATTTAATAACGTTCACTGATTCTATTTATCGCACTGCACCGGCCAACTGGAAGGGAATTTTTCACGACGTTCCAATAATTGGTAGAAGAAACTACACCCTTTTGCGAAGCACAAGATGTCGCGCTTCGTTGAGCTAATTGAACCTCCGAGGATCGATACGAGCAATAAATTATCGGGGGAGTGCGCGTTGCAAACATTCATTCTGCTCTGTTCTTCGAAGCGAAGGAGAAATGTTGGATTATTTGCCCCTAGGTCTACTCTTCTTGTTTTCAATTTAGGGGATGTTGTCAGTAATTAACAGACATCGTGTGTAATACACCGTCTGTCCCAAAACTAACAGGAATGGCTCTAGTTTAATAAATGTAGTGGCGGTGGCGGACGGTGAGACAGTGAGTAGCATAGCCGACTACCGATAGCCGATTTTTCATGGTTGCTAATCAACCAACGATGCCTATTATATAGATGATTTTACGAGGAACAAATGAATCGAAAATGAGCAACAGAGTTTTTTAATTTGATCTTTCAATTTTGAGAAAATTGGTCTTGAATCTCTCCTTGGAGCACGTGTACCATTTGATTAGTGTGTCTGACCATCACTCGCCATTTCTACTTATGTTGCTAATTTATGTTGCTTCAGCTACGTTAGTGTCCATTTCGATTAGTTTCAATCGTTTAAAAAATTGCAGTTTGCATAGAAGAGGTATGGTACATCAGACAATGCCAGAATCAGTAGAACTGGTCAGTCGTGGTCAGACATGGTTCGTCAAACCTTTCGATTTATTTTTACGGAAACGAAGCTTCCTATGAAAAAATGTCATTCTTCGTTTTCGATTCGTTTTCAAGCAAAGAATCATCCCCTGTTGATGACGTTATATGTAATTTTTATCCTTGTGGAACACTATTTATTTTATGTCGTTCGCATTTGACCACGTGTTCCTTCGCGAATCATTGAACTCATTGAAATCATTTTCTAACAGTTAGTTAGTAGGTGACTGTCTCTTGTTTTCCGTAACTCAGATGTTTCCGATACTAATGTCGCAACTACGTTTTACTCTCTTAGGAATTGAATTTCGAAATATCAAAACTAACTGCGCGGTAATTTTAATAATAAATAAAATTTCTCCTACGTCCCCTAGTATGTCCCCGAATGTATTTTATTTTATACTCCCAATGAAATTTATTACTCTTCACTTAATCTCTCTTTAAACTTCAGGTGCTACAAATAAGTTACTAAATAATTTATTAAATCCCTGTTTCTCCAACATCTTAATCTCTCTTCAACTTTCAGGTACTACAAATAGGCTTCTAAATTAAATATTAACTTAAATAATTCCTGTTTTTCCAACTTCCCCATCCACCGCGTGTAAAAAGGCCAGCACCGTCCTCCACGTTGTTAAGACTCTGTACCCACTGAATCTCAGTCGAAGAGACTTTGTTTAGTACAAATCGCCCTTTTCATCAGGGACTTCCCAGCGAGTAATTCGCATTCGTCGATTTTCCTTTGGCCAGGCTGCACCTCGCAGCCTTGCATTACAGGTTTCTGTCTTGGCCTCTAATCGAGTTTCTCTGGGACGCAAGTGTGCCTGTGTCGTCAATCCTGCAACCCGCTGCACCCTTTAATGGGTTGTTAAATTAATCATAGCCGTTAAATTCGCCAGCCTGGACAGATACACCTGGCTTCGGATGAAATCAACGCCGATTTTTACAGTTTCTGAGAAAAACACTTATCTAATATCTCTGTGCTCAATAATTCTTCTGAGGATTCTTCTGTGTTCGATAATTCTTCTGAGTTTCTGAGGAAAACACTTATCTAATATCTCTGTGCTCAATAATTCTTCTGAGGATTCTTCTGTGTTCGATAATTCTTCTGAGTTTCTGCGGAAAACACTTATCTAATATCTCTGTGTTCAATAATTCTTCTTCTAATAAATAATACAGAATTCTTAAAATGAGAATTCTCGAGTTCTTCTACTGCACGATTCACGAAATACAAATAGGACTGTTGATTTAATTGGATCCAAATATTGTATTTAGTTCGATAACAAAACTGAATCGCATTTCTTCTGAAGTCCTTACGGTTCTTTAGTTCATAGAAGTGCGAGGCGATAAGCCTGTTAACCCTTTGCACTCGAGACGTGACTCTCAGTCACCATTAGGCTTCACGTAGCAAATCTACAATACCTAATGTTTCTTTAGGTTTAATCGTAGGTTTATAATTAAAAGCAATTTCTTTGGAGCTCGAAGTTTAGATGTAAAGACGAGGTAAAGATGACCTTATATTCTCAAATCTAAATAGCTTAGAATTCATGGCAATGGAATGCTAAGAAACATCTCGAGTTGCTGGTAGATACCAGAAAAAATGCCTCGAGTGCAAAGGGTTAATATAAACACCCGGGCCAAAACTCGAGTTCGACCATTGGGGTGTCGGTTATGTAAGATCAGAGTGTGTAAACCAGGATCCGTTATAGGGTGTGCGAATAATGACTCAATGTGTAAATAGGAGTTTACTATATTTTCGATAGGTCTCGACTCCACGAAAGTCGATGCAAGCCTGAACCATGTCAGGAAATTTCAGCCGTGAGGACACATTGCCTGCTTCAGCCATTTAGCTATCTCGAATTTTCTAACAGTTAGTTGAGAGACAACCTCGATAGTGAATGTGACCGCCTGTCTGACGCATTCGTAAAGTCATAAGAAAATTAATTTTATATAATACTCGATATTTCATTTTATTGTTTCCAACCATAATCCAACAAGGACAGTGACATTTCCCAACATCTTCTTCATTTTGTTAATGTTGCACGAGACGTGGATGCCTTTACTTTGAATTAATCGAGAAAGAAGTTTAATATCGCCATTTTAAGTCTCGATGTAAGTCCCTGGCGGAAAGTTGGCAAGAAGTTCAGGTATTGCGATTATTTTTCAATTCGAAGCGAGATGAACGAGGAGACCGTGTCCCGGGGCACTTTGATCTTGCCAGGAATTCAAATATCTGCGGTGCAGAGGAGCCATCTCTCAGGTGGCCAGTAGGATCGGAAGGAAAGGTGCGTCTCGTGATTACGTAGCCAGGGATTCTCAATAGTCCCCATATGTAACCCCTCTGGTAGCTTCGAAATACTACATACAGTCAGTGTAAGAAGTATTCGTACAGCAACCAATTTAAAATATAATTAATAAGAAAAGAAATACATAAGAGGTTACCATTAAAAATAATAAACTTTATTAATTTATAAATAAACTTAATAATTAACCAGCATTCCTACATATTTTTAAAGTAGAATTTGCGTAAATTAATTATTTCTTCCCCTAAAATTTACTAATAAAATAAATATATGATGTTTTATTTTGAATTCATTCCTGTACGAATAGTTACTTACACTGTCTGTATGCATACATAAAAACACTAATAATTAGACTGCGGGTCTTTATGCAAAATAAAATCTTCGTGAACGCGCCTACAAAAATTGAACCTAAATAGGAATTTATTTTATTCTGCAATCATTGTAACATGAACTTTACTTTTGCACATTCTTCGCACTTTGTAGTTTCTTGCACATTCAAATTTCCTATAAACCCATAAAGATCCGCAGTCTACTAATAATGATCTTAAATATTCTAAGGCTACTCAATGCCAACATCTGTCTCGATTATTGCAAAGAAAACAAGACAAGAATGCTTGCAATGATCGAGGTTCAACGAGGAGGAGCTCCGCTTACATTACTACGGATACTTCACTGCGATGCAGTTATCAAGGTTCTCATATATTAGATTGGGATTTCAAGCTAAAATTATATAGTGCAATCATTTCACCTTCTTACCTAATCATCAAAAATAATAAAAAAAAAAAAATTAATAAAGATACGAATACTCTCTACACCCACTGTAATAGTGTACTCGTTCAGTATTACAGTATTCATTCACATTAATTTCTTTTTTTAATTATCTTTGATGATTAGGTAAGAAGGTGAAATGATTGCGCTATTTCATTTTTTGGGAATTGATCGGTGTACGAATACATTCTGCACCCACTGTAATAGTGTACTCGTTCAGTATTACAGTATTCATTCTTATTAATTTCTTTTCTTAATTATCTTTGATGATTAGGTAAGAAGGTGAAATGATTGCACTATTTCATTTTTTGGGAATTGATCGGTGTACGAATACATTCTCCACCCACTGTAATAGTGTACTCGTTCAGTATTACAGTATTCATTCACATTAATTTCTTTTTTTAATTATCTTTGATGATTAGGTAAGAAGGCGAAATGATTGCGCTATTTAATTTTACCTTGAATTTCCACCTTCGGCAATCATAAGAGACCAGAATGTGGTTGAGGGATACTGAGAGGGGGCGATTACGTCCATAGGAAGGTACTCACAGCGACGAACTTCTGCTTCCCGTAGAAACACATACCGACGTTGTTCCACAAGGCGTGCGATTCCGGGATCGATTGAGCCGCCAACTTGTACTTCGACAATGCCACGTCGTACTCCTGGTGATTCTGAAGTGCACAGAACGTTTTAACCCTCGAAACGAACCGTGTCCCTGCGCCCTCTGCATCCCTCCATTCTCCCGCACCGGAGGCTGAGTAATTGTAATTAAATTCTCGAAGAACATTGCAGAAACCAAGCGCATACTTCGGCCACGAAACGTGTACTTTGTTCGGGACCAGTGGGGCTCTTTGTGTCAGTGTTTTTGTTTACACAGAGTGCATTTCGAGCAGTGAGAAATTGAATCTTCTAACAGGAGCCCCTGACTTTCGATAGGAAGCTCACTATATCCGAACCCGTATTTTCGGGATGCAATCTCAACGCTAGGTTTTTGGAGACATTTTTACCTATTACAAATTTCACAAGGGTTTTTGCAGGAACTGTTTCTGCTTTTCGTCGAGCATTTATGCAACAAAGACTAGCATGTGTATATTCGAATTCATTTCTGTTCTCCTAATTAACTCATTGCAGTCGTATTAAATTTAAGCATGGCTATTGTACCGGTCGGAATTAATTTCCAAAGAACGAGCAGTGATACATAATACGCAAGCTTATGAAGGATAAACAAGATTAATTATTAATTCTTTTGTGGACTTTAGATATATGTTTACACAATAACGTGTTCTAACGAAATGCTTTTATGTAAAAATGATAGTTTTTATTTCTCCATCATGTGGTATCTTTCGGTAACTTTCTTCTTGTCGTGTTTAACCGACTTCGAAAAGGACGAGGTTACTCAATTCGACGTGTATATTTATTTTTCTTTTGTTTTTTCTTTTTTCGAGTATTGTTCTTGAAATATTTTAAGAAACCAGAATACCTAATTACACTTCAACACGATTTGTAAAATATTATTATATTCGGAATTCTACCAAGTATTTTCGACTATTTGGTACTTATTACAATCTGTTACAAACAAAAATAACAATATTCGATATATTGTTTAGTACTCCAAAATGGCAAAAAAAAAGTTTTTCCGAAATATACCTCACGATGGAGGATTATAAAATATAGTTTTTAAATAAAAATATAATATGAAAACACGTTATTGTGTAAACATATATCCAAAGTTCACAAAAGGATCAATAAATCTATTAGTTTAGCCTCCACAATCTCGCATATTATGTATCACTGCCTGTTCACGGAAAATTAATTCCGACCAATACGAAACTCGTGTCTGAATTTAACACGACCGCAAAGGGTTAAATACTGAGAAATTTACATAAATTGGAGCTATTCTTAATAAAAATTCAACCGAAAATTCGAGTACACGTCAGGAATTAATTCTTGAATTTTAATTATCGATTACTTGATTCGAGCTTTGTCCATCGTTTACCTGGATCACGTAGGCTATGGGCAAAATCGCCCTGGTGCAGTCCGGGGCGTAGGCAAGGGCTGTTCCAAACTTTTGAAACGCTCGCTGAACGTCGCCGATTTTAAGATAGAGTAGGCCCAGATCGGTGGCTGCCTCGACGCTCTCGGGATTCCCGCTGAAAAATCCAAAATAATTAAATTCGAAAAAAAATCAGCGTTTCGCGAATTCCCTCGATTACTGCACAAGTGGAATTTCTGGTTAGGTATTTCTACGTCCGCCACCCTGTTCCTCGGTCACTGGAATTGCGTGGCCTGAATATTCCGCAGTCCTTTTTCGCTTATCCACAGAAAAAATGTTTCAAAAAAGGGAGTTCAGGGGAGCTTATTTTTGTCGAGCATCCCAAAATCAACGCTCGACACGCTGACACGAACCAAAAATATTTATTCCGAGAGTTAAGCATGAAAAGAAACGAATTTCGATGAAATTCATGAATTTTCACGAAGCTACAATAATAAATACCACGATAGATGTTTGATTACTAGACTGCGGATCTTTATGTAAAATAAAATCTTCGCGAACGTGCCTATAAAAATTGAACCCAAATAAGAATTTATTTTATTCTGCGAATATTATAACTTGAACTTTACTTTCAATCTTTTTTATATTCTTGCATATTGTTTGTATTTTATCGTTTCTTACACATTCAAATTTCTTATAAATAAATTCCTATAAATAAAGATCCGAAGTCTGTTGATTACGTAGTCTTCAAGGTTTTAACGATGGAACGCATAGCTCATCGAATTTTTATCCGATTCGCTTGATTCAACGCTTAAATTGAAGGTAATTAAGTTTATACGCTAATGAACCTCGACTCTTAATGAATTATCATTATAGCATAAAGTTATTGCAAAATAACGGCCGATAGGTATCGTTCAATTTCATGTTTTTTGCCGCCATTTTTGCAATTAACAATTTTTTTTTTTTTGCAAATTGAGGTTCATACGCATTTTACGTACCTA
>NW_026534702.1:0-11700 GCF_026225885.1 Hylaeus anthracinus
AGCGAGCCAAGTTATAGCTTAGAATGAAAATAAACTTACTGACGAGAGAAGATCTATTGTTCCAAGAATCTGAACTAATCAATCAGGCTTTCATAAGGCTTTCAGAATGAACTGATTCATAGCTGAATATAGCGTGATGTTTAATAGTATTAATAACAGACGTGGATAACGTGGAAGCTATATCGGGTGTGTCAAATCGATTATGAGGTACGAGATTATAGAGTCTGCCTCTAGCATCGAACGATCTCGCGCTTTACGTAGAAATTACCTTTCACAGGATTAGATTGCGAATGATATTACTCTTCTCAGGATTAGAACGTTCTCTACAACACACGAGTAAGCTTACTCCTAACAGGAAATTAGCGTGGCTTGTGCCTGACGTGCGAATGGATCGCGTTCGTCTTAAACTCCATGTGAACCTGATACAAATTCGAGTTGCACGCGCGCTCCTTTCCTTGCGGAAGTTTCGAACCTCGCGTTTCTGTCCGTTTGATAGAAAATATGGCGAGCATCGTACGACGCAGAGGTTTCTTAGCAAACAAGTATGAGAACAGATTATGGAACGCGAGGAAGCGTGGAAATGGATTTGCGAGGACTGAAACGTGTAGACGATTGTCGTAAAACTTTATTGGGAGCACAGCGTGCCGCAGGAGCGCAAAGGGTTAATGACTATCGCGGTGTGGAACGGTATTACACTTTTCAGGACTAGACCATTTCCAACGCACGAAAGTAAGCTATTTCTTGTAGAAAACGAGACCTGATGCAAAAGTGAATCGAGCTGATTTCTCAACTATCCTCCTGTCCTACTTTAACAAATTGGTCCCCGTGTATGGGCGATTTTTCAACTAAGAAATTGAGTAAATCAATTCCGAAGTTGGGACGTTGGAAAATCTAGGATTCATAGACGAAATTGCCAAAATTAATATCTTGATCGATTGATAAATACTTTTCTGTGTTCGGCCGGATAAATGTCATCATATCGATTCAGTCTGAAGCAGAGAACAGTATCATAATGGCAAGTAAGCGGAAACGTGTGGTTTTAACTATGTAAGAGAAATATAAAATAATTAAAGATCTTGAAAGGGATGAAAGTGTAACGAAATTAGCAAGAATATATGGTATTGGGAAATCTACGATCACAGATATTAAAAAACAGAAACTCAATATTGAAAATTGTATACAGAATGTAGATTCCACGGATGCTAGTACCGGTAGGAAAAGCTTAACGAATCCAACAAATAAAAGTGTAGATGATGCTGTCTTCCAATAATTTCGTAAACAAACAGACAAAGGCGTACCGACATCTGGACCCATGTTACGTGAAAAAACTCTAGAGTTCAACGATAGATTAAAGGGAAATTCATTTAAAGCTGGATAGTAATGGTTGGTTAGTAAAATTCAAAGCACGTGATGGTATTCGACAGCGGCTGAAAAGATATGGAACCCTTAGATGTTGAAAGAAGCTTAATTTTTCTTCATTTCTAATCGAATAAATGATGTTTAATGCAAAAGAATGCAATTCCTCTATCTGGCCACTTTCGTCTCCCTATTAGCTTGGATACGGGAGTCTGTACAATTTCAAAAGGAGTTTTTCCATAGAAAGTATTAATTTCCGCTCGCATTTCCGCGACGCTAAATATTCCAGCCGCAGAAAATGGAAGGTGCAGAATTACCTAGAATTTTGCACTCGAGCGGAATTAAAATTTCAATCGAAAGCCAAGGGGAAACGCCGAAGAGTAAAATTCCAGGAGCGTAAAAGAGATCATCATCCCCTGACCCGTAGTTCCTGCTGGGACGTTTCTCCCTTAACGAGAAACACTTCCAGCGACTTCGCCGACAAACGGACCATTTGCCTGCGCAAATAAGGCATCTTGCATAACGTCCCGCAAAGAAGCATCGCGCTCCATTTACCCGCGGCCAGGAAATACATCCACGGGAATCTCGCTGAACTTCCAAATTAAATCATCCACCGGGCCCCTCGCAGCTATCTCGCTTTTTACGAGAACGATCGCTACACGACCGAGGTAAATAAGTGTTTTCTAAATATTCACGCGACTCTGATGGCACCGAAGCCGGAAGGATCCACGACGGTTTTCAATGTGCTACGGAACGCGACGAGTTCCTGTGTACTTGGCTTCCCACAGGGAGGAATATTCAAACGTCTACAACGGAAGTTTACATCTGGAAATATCTGTTTACCGCGAGCCAGACGGTTGTGCACGAGGTGATGGCTTTAACTTAATCCGCTCGAATGCCTGCCAAACTACTGGCTGTATTGGCACGAGTTCCAAACGAGAGTTACGTTCGAGAGGAATATTTGGATACGAGGAATATTCACGGCGGGGAAGATTAAGTGTCTTATAAAATTGCAGAATTATCGAGGCGGATATGGACCGAGGAATGAGTTATTTAAAGTAAATTTAATCGTCTTTTGGGATATGTAACTGTGGAGACATCGATATCGGAGCTTGAGGTCCTTCCACCAATTTTATCCCAAACGAGAGTTACGTTCGAGAGGAATATTTGGATACGAGCAATTTTTATAGCGGGGAAGATTAAGTGTCTTATAAAATTGCAGAATTATCGAGGCGGATATGGACCGAGGAATGAATTATTTAAAGTAAATTTAATCGTCTTTTGGGATATGTAACTGTGAAGACATCGATATCGGAGCTCGAGGTCCTAAATTTAAGAGTTCCTGAGATACGTAATTGTAAAAATATCAACATCCGACCTATTTTATCTCAAACGAAAGTTACGTTGGAGAGGAATATTCATGGCTGGGAAGATCGAGTGTCTTATTAAATTGCAGAATTATTGAGGCAGATATGAACCAAGGAATTTTATTTTACGTCGTGTCATTCTTTGTGATGTAGCATGAAGTATATTTCAAGCGATATTCGATTTTTCTAAATTAAAATTAAACGATTTTTACAATTGCCTAATTTTGAAAGTGGTCCAAGTCCATTTGCAGCCCGTAAGTATACATCAGTTTAGTAATATACGCCTAAAAGAAATTTATACAATCAAATTACATATTGATAAAACAGTAGAAACATTGCCGGACTTCGTATAATTTGCGTAAATTTTTTAATTGACAGATATGTTAACCTTTAATTTTCTCGAAACAAGAGAAAATGGACTTGCACCACTTTCAAAATAAACGGTCCATATATACAAACATCCATTTTTAAATACATGTTTATTTACAAAAATATAACCGACACGAGGCAGACTGCATAGACGAAGTATGCTTGGTGGGAGTTTTAATTAGAAACGAATCTAACGAGGAAAAATTTAATGGATAGTCGCAGTTCCGTTTCAAGGAGGAGGATTTAATTGTAGCATCCAGGTTCGAGTTGTATTTATAATAATGCAGGGAGCTAACTGCAAACGCTTAACTGCATTTACGTTATTAGTATCTCGGGAAGCTGTGCGTTCGGCTGTGATTGCCCGAGGTTATCTCTCGACTGTAGTCGAGTTCGGTGGTTCCATCTTACAGATTTCATCTTTATGTGCATTCTCTGTGAACGCGGAGTTCGTAGACCTTCCTACGTTGGAAGCTGTCTGATTTGATTAGGTGTCTCTTTAGGATTCTTGAGGGGGCGTCGACCAGCACGGTTTGGGGAATGTAACAGGGTAAACCGCCGGAACTAGAGGCTATTTCAGGCTATAAACTCGGGTGGTCAATGGAACACCCAAGCTGCGGTCTCTTGGGAACGACAAATCTGTGGTCTAGGTTACTCTCGGACCGTAAACGTTGGTTTATGACTGAAACAAAGCAGGAGAGCTTCTCTTCGAGCCCAGCTTTCCTTTCATTCTCAATTAGACCATCCCTTCGAGCACCGTTCTCAATTAATCTCGCGCGTTTAATATCCCTCGCGCTGAAATAAATGATTGATGAGTACGGTACTTTTCGACCGTTCGTAAACAACACCTACACCCTTTCTCCGCGTTTATAATTAGCGTCTGATTAATTGCGGAGTAGTCAGTTTGTTGGTACACAGGTTAGGAAATTATTGACTGGTAGAAAGGTTCGGAACGGAAGGGAAGGTTTCTCGAAATGAAATTTTAGGGAGAAAAGAAGTTGATGGAAGGAGCTCGAGGTCTTTCGAGGTCAGATGTTGATATTTTTTTGCAATTACATATCTCGGAAACTCTTAGATTTAGGATGGATAGGATGGGTAGACCTTAACACATTTCCGGGGATTCTGTTCTATAAATAATTTCCAATCTACGTCTTCTAGCTTTAAAATGAACGCAGGGAAAAAAACGCTAACGGAAATTCACGTGAATATCGAGAGCAACGCGTGGGTGAAACGTTTCCTTCGAGCAACGTCGCTTTTTGATACTTAATCCAGCGGATTTCTTTACAGGGCACAACCGCTCCTGGCTCTACCCGCATCCTCAAGTTCTTATCTCCATGGCAACGTAGCTGAAACCGGAAAAGCACGTTGTTGCGTTTCCTTTATTCGAAGGAGGAAGCAGTACCGTTTTATATTATTTTTTAAATCCTTTTTAAGCAAGCAAAATTGTAATGTTTCTTTTTATCGTGATCCGTGAGAGACACTTGGACCGAGAACGTGGAAACTACCCAAAGAGATTATTTTAGAAATTCATTTCAAATCAGTAAAATTGCATTGTCTCTTTCTATATACTGTCGATCCGATAAATAATCGTAGTACCTCTGTGTCTATCGAAGACATTTGGCTAATGATGGTTTAGTAAATAGTTTGGTAATTTAAAAGTGATTTCTTGAACGTGCGATATCAATTTTACTTATTTCAGAATACAGCTAATTATTAATTGAGATAATAATACATTGAGTCATGGACGTTCGCAGATGTTTCTTTTCGAAGTAGGGTTTTTGGTTTTACAGAAATTCGTTATAAAAATGGAACTGGACATGATTCTATAGAAAAATGTCTCGAGCGCAAAGAGTTAACATTCAAATCGGAGTAAAGCAATGAAGACCAGACTGAAATGAAAACAAAGAAGAAAGGACGAAAGTCGAGCGAGTATAACGCAATGCTTACAACTCGGCAGCAATTGTTACTCGAGGCAGAAAAAAGGAAGCAGAGACCGAAATCGAGTCGATTTGCAATTGTATCGTGGGAGGAGAAAGGTCATCTTGATTCGATAGCATTGACGCGTCTGCATCGTTTTTCTCCGTTCATATTTAATTCCCTGGCATGGCGTTGGGTGATGCTGTTTGTTCTGAATATTGAACTTTTAAGTGGCTCCGAAATATGTAAATCCGTCGTTGGATGGGAACTACAGGGAAAAAAGAACGATATTTATTCTCAGGCACGGCAGGGCCTGGCCATCGCTCGATTCTTTTTTTTTTTTTTTTGGAGTTGCTTCATGGATATCCAGCCTGCTTCGCGAGAATAAATATTCATTAGATTAAACGGTCCGTTAGTCTGGACAAACTTCTTTTATTTTCTAGACTTTCAACCACGGAACTTTGATTCTATTCGGTGATAATTGAGAATAATACTCTCGGCCGAATGAAAAATTTCAAATATGGAAATTGCATAGTTAAATGAGCTCATGTTTCAGCGAAAAGGAATTTTTCTTAACTTTGTTATTTAACGAGATACGACGGTCAAGTTTCGGTTTTCAAATGGAACTATATATTTCTTTTTTTTATACTTTTCAAGACAAATTCATTAAGCTTTGATGTATTTAACACTTAATTGAAGAATGCAATGAACTAGAGGAAGACTGAAGGAATCTCCATATCCCAAAGTCTTTAGATATACTAAACAATAAGAGCGAGTTTTACACCTTTACCTTAAACAGATATTTTAAAAAAAAAATATTAGGCTTGTAAAGTATCTTTTAACAAATTGCAGCATTTACTCTACTTATTGAAAGTACTGTGGTAGGTAGGAACTTAGTTAACCAATCATTGTTAAAAGTTTTTGGTTTTTCCAGTTTGGAAAAATCCGTGGTATCGAATCGTATTTCGTATCGGATGTCATATTTTATGAGTTGTTAAAACCACACGAAACAGTCACCGCCGAACGTTATTGCCAACAATTGAAGCGTTTACACGATAATTTGATAGAAAAACGACCATCAATTGCATCGAATCAGCGAATAGTGATCCTTCTCCACGAAAATCCTCGGCCTCGTGTTGCTAGAACTGTAAAAGAAACACTGGTAATATTAAGTTTAGAAAGTATCTTTTAACAAATTGCGGCGTCATTGGATCAGCAATTTGTAAAAGGATTCTACTTATTGAAAATACTGTGGTAGGAACTTAGTTAACCAATCAACGTCAACAGTTTTTGGTTTTTCATATTTAATGCACGACATCCCTGTTGTCCTAGAGAACATTTACCTGTTTCGATAAAGCAATAACTGCTGTCTCGGTTTAGGACCTCACAAGATCCCTACCAACGACTACACAACTATCTTTGAATAAATTACTGGCAAATTATTAATCGGCAGCGTACCATGAAATTGTATTTTGCGATTACAACTATTTTCCACGATGGGTCGAGAATTTATTTGAGCGGGAAAGTAGAACGCGAAACAGGCGACAGAGGTACGGAATTGCAGAGGGAAGTTTTTTGAACCTGTAGAAAAGTAATGTCCCGTTTGATAAAAAGGTTTGATTAACGACGCTTTTTTCAACACGCGTCGGCACACTTCACGTGACATTTTTTTGCGATCGCAGTGTGCTGCCCTGGCGAAGCCTCGACTATCAGAATAGTTCCAGCTTCCACGTTCAGTGAAAAAGACCGATTGTAGTCGGACAACCGTTCTGAAACATTCTTCGGTAGATTTCGTAGATTACGTAATAATACAATATTTAATAATATTTAATATTTAATAATATTGTATTATTTCACAGTGCAATAATTATTATTCTACTAAATTATTGTGTCAAACGCATTTACGTTATTATATTCAATTGAACACTAACAATGGTCCACGTTTCTCCATAACATCGCGGTGCTACTGCGAATGAACGTAATTTACGTACTCTTCCCAAATTAGTAACGGCAGATATAATTCCAAGGATGAAACAAATAAATTCACACATATCGCGAGGATATCCGCTAATTAATCGTTTCAACATAAACGAATGGTAATTAATTCCCTGTACATTAATGTCTGCACTCGTTCGCGAATTCTGTTTACACGACGCGCCGGTGGAAACGTCGATCGTCGAACGAGTATCGAACCTCTACGTTCTGATATTATATATTTTCCAGGTAATCTTCTAACTCGCAATTCGTATTCAAATTAATCGCGAATCGCTTGCAGCACGCAAAACCCAGCACGCTTTCTCAAGAAGCGTTTCATAAGGCACGATTCTCTGCGAAGATGTTGTAATCCCGCTTTCATAACTGAAGAATAGCGATGGAGAGAACATCACAAAGGGATCCGCAGGAATTTCCGCAAGAAACGACCGGCATGCTTCTCGTAACAATTCCACATCGGACGACTGCGAAAAAGTAGCGTTCTTTCGTCGCGTAACGAGAAACGAGAGCAACTATTCGCGAGATCCTTCGTCTAACACGCAAGAAACGTTCCGTTCCACGTTTTCGAAGACCCGCGCTACTCGTTTGCATCGCAAAGCTAACTAAGCGCACCTACGCTCCTGTGCCTGATAAATAATATTTTAAAGCGTCCTAGTGAGTAGGTGCACTCGAGTGCACAGGCGCAATTAAAATATGTATGACGCGATTATTCGATCGTAAATTAACGAGGGCGAGTGCTCTCCAAAAACGTTCGGAAAATGTTCAAATTCGAAAGCATTTCCACGCTCGAATATTTATAAAAGAATGCATTTACATTTAAAATTCAATTTGCACAGAGCGACCAACGTTGAGAGACATCGACAACCGCGTGTGGTCTTTAGAATTTTATTACGATAACCGATAATAATTTCTCGTTCGATTCATTTTTATGTTTCAGAGAGCGTGACTTTTCTCTGTTGTACGAATAGAAATGAATGTACGACGATTTTGGTATTTGATCGTCAACTTTTTCAGAGGATTGAAAATGTCACGTTTACGATATGCAAAATATATAGTTTTCGTTCGAGCGCAGTTTGACGAAAACGCGTCGAAATAGGTGGAATTAAATTGTATGGAAAGGCTCGACTTATTTCAGTAGAAAAGGCGCGCTTATGGTCAGACGCAATTCCATTGGCGCGTTATGACGTCGTCGAACGCGCAACAAACTAACATTTAATAACACTGACGTGCTCGACATTTTCAGATAATATTCCTCGAAGTCTATCCGCGCAGCATTTATCGACAGCTCCGATCGAGTGGAAAAGTGGATATCAATTTTGAACACTGGCCCAATTTCACGTATTCGGTAATCAACGAACGGGTGTTTCGCGCGAACTATTAATTTGGCACAATTAAATTATCCGATAACACGCGTGCACGGTATTTTAATTTATCACGGTGATCGTTCGTTATGAATAACTCCTCTTGAAATAGAAACGCAGCGAGTCAAGAATTTATCACGGGACGACGATATCTCCGAAAATGTTTGAACGATAAAATGGAATGCACGTGTTTTGGATTTCTATAATTTACAGCATGGTCGATGTGCAACAAACGATTTTGCGGATTATCATTCGGAAGCATTTGTACAGTGATTCTTATTATGTTATAAATATTTCGAGTCCTATTTTGAGTTCTCACGTGGAAATTAAAATATCGTGTCAATGTGCAACGAACAATTTTGTGGATTGTTTTTTTTCATGTTATAAATATTTCGAGTCCTATTTTGGGTTCTCACGTGGAAATTATAATATTTTGTCGATGTGCAACGAACGATTTTATTGCTTGACTTTCCAAAACGTTCGCAAATCAACTTTTATTATCTTCTAAACATGTTGACATTCGTTGTAAGTTTTCGCGTGGAAATGATAATATTGTGAAATGTTAGGTGCCTGATGTGAAACACAAAACAAAGATTAAAGTTGTGAAAGGGGTAAAATTGTGGATAGAAAGTGAAACTAACTTTTGCTTAAAAGCTTAGAACGCGTTCACGAATATTCCGAATCTGTGATAACAGTTTTCTAATGTGCTCGCGATAAAAGCACAACGAAACACGTCATTTTTTACTCGAAATTCGGACGAAGCGATGTTTAACTGAGCTTTTTGTAGGATGTTACAACGGAAGAACTTCTCGTGTATCGCACGACGAACTGTTGCAGCATTGACATCGTATAAAAAACAACGATGGTTCCAAGAGGGCCATCGTGAAACAACGAAAACGACTGAAGGTATCGGTTGTACAAATAAAAGTGTGGGCACATCGAATGTAACGTTTGATCGTTGATACAGTAGGATGAAAAGCATATAATGCTTGTAGTGATGCAAATAAATTGTCAGCAATACAAAAAAGTCAGTTTTACAAGCCCACGGAAATTTGAATAATACATTTAATTCAACTGTTTGGAATCAAATTAATTGTCAATTTAATTGATATTTAAATATTGATATTCAAATATTAACTTTTCTTCGAATTGTTTCTCAGAAACCATGGTAAATATTGTCTCTAAGTCCTCCACAACAATAGGATCACAATTAATCGAAGCATGTAACGAGAATGAAGCATTTAATAGGAATGCTCGAGCGAGAGCTCATTAATCATCGATTCAGCGCCCACGGAAATTTGAATCTGACCTGATTGGTTTTGTTCGGTGGAGTTTCATCTGGCCAACGTATGGTCGTGCAATCTTCTTTTACAGAGTGACGTCGGTGTCTATTCATGCGAATATTTCTCTAAACTCGTGTGCGCGAATGCATTTCGAGGGAAATGAACGCCACCGCTGGCAAATGAAAAACGTTTTTCTGAAGCGTTTGACGTCGTCCGTCAAAGCTTTCAAATACTACTGAAACCTCTGAAATATCTTGAATTCCAATTACTTGGTGACCGTGGGCCACGCGGACTTAAGTTAAGGGTTACGAAATTGAACATTATTTATGTTGATTTTTGTATCGAATAGTAGGCGATGATTTCATTGATAGAAAATGGCGGGACATTTAGGTGAAATTTATCTTTTATTGTTGCAGGTTTCCACAGTACAATCACGCATGGTGCACGACGTCTCGTTGCAGGGTGGCTTTAATAAGCAGCTTCTTGACACCCTTCATCGCGTGCACTCCCAGCTACTTGGTATTTGGAGTAAGTTGTTCTTTTTATTTCTATCTAAACATTGATACCAAGCAGTCTTCCACTCTTCCATGGATTCGTTCGCTTCGGAATATTTAACCTTGCAGAAAATTAAATTAAATTGAAATTACAAGAACCTGTGACTCATTTGCCTCTGAAAAATTTCGTAACTACGAACGTTAGAAATTGGCTAGGGGTAGTAAATGGGCGCACCCTTGATTGGTAGATAAGTAAGAAGATGCTGAACGAGAATGGCACCCTGGAAGTTGCTTACATCGTGGACGCCGATTACTCCCAGCACAAGGATTTCGTTTACCAGCTGAATTTCTGGGTACTGGGGGTGGTCATGAAGCTATTACCCTGCCTCATTCTCACTGTCATTAGCTGTTGGCTGATAAAAGCTCTTTACAGGTAATTCCGCAACAATAGTCTCCCCACTAACGACCGAAGCAACGTTTTAAGAAAATTGAATGCACCTCTCTGTGCTCAAAGCTTGGATTCTCATTTTCGAAGTTATTATCGCGACTCGGGGCAGAACTCGCCGAACAGATCATTTTCATCGATCCGCTGCACGCTATAGCAACCGACATATACCGTATAACGATTCTCTGTCAGGAAAATAAAAAAATTAATTTCATTCCCACTGCGCGGGGTTGCGCTGCTCTTCGTATCGAACGAGGGAAATTGTACTTATATTTACCATGAATTGAATCGAAATTAAATTAAATTAGGTAATTTCACCGGTATTGTCACTTTGTAAATAAATAAGTGGCATTGTTGGCTCCCCGATTCGTTTGTGTCACATTACCGAGTATTTAGTATGAAATTATTCTATGGAAAACAAAAAAATAAATATACACGTCGAATAGAGTAACCCCCACCTTTTCGAAGTCGGTTAAAAATAAATAAGTATGAAATTGTATTAGTAAAAAGAAACGTGGTATAAAATTCTACTGAGAAGCTTCTGATAACGTTCCAGAGCAAAGGGGAGAAAACAGGCGTTGAAGAGTTACAACCAGTGCAAGACCACTACGTTGGGGAACGGAGTGGCCCAGCCAAAGCCCAGCAAGTCTCTGAAAAGAGCAGACAGGACGACGAAGATGCTGGTGGCTGTGTTGCTCCTGTTTCTGGTCACAGAGATTCCCCAGGGCGTCCTGGGACTCTTGTCGGGCGTCCTGGGGGATTGCTTCTTCCGCAACTGCTACCACAACTTCGGGGAGGTGATGGACATCCTGGCGTTGCTGAACGGCGCCATCAACTTCATCCTCTACTGCTCGATGTCCAGACAGTTCCGTACCACTTTCGGGCAGTTGTTCAAACCTAGAATCATGAAGAAGCGGCAGCCTGCCACGCAGCAGACCGACGTTCAGAGCACTTATGTATGATGCAGGCTGAAGGGTCAGGAGACCACGCGTCTCTAGAGGCTGGATATTCTTAACGAGCATCCTCGAGTGTCTAAAAAAAACATCAGCTTACAGGGAACGATAAGACGGAACTTTTTTATGTTTACAGTTTATTCGTACGACGTTTAGTTTCGGAGAT